>NW_025896043.1:4151771-4248320 GCF_002878395.1 Capsicum annuum
AAAAAAGCAAGAAAACGTTTTTGCATCACAAAATTACTATCCATCCAGTGACAAGTAACGGTTAAATAATCATTTTTATTTACAGCTCGACCAAGATCAGAAGTTAAGGACAATCTACATTGAATATTTTTTAACAATGTTGATAAATAAAAATAATATTGTGAATGAAATCTAAAAATATCAGACCGACAAGTACTTCTAGGAATACCGTTAAACATAGGATTATAAATTATTTGTATATAATGAATAAAGACATCAGAAGAAGGAAAACTAAAAGGCAAACAACCTACAACCATTTTAGCCATTTCTTTCCGGTTCCTTAATTTATTATACTTCTTCGTTACCTGACCGGTTGCTGGGTCCATTCTAGTTTGTATTGGCCCACCAACATCCCCACCACCTCGTGCAATATTTAACTCTCTTTCGTGAGCTTCACCTAGATGTCTCATTAACGTACCCGTACTCCTTGTTTGCCTCCGCTTTTATGCTTATATATTTGTTGACAAATATTGCATTACACTTCAGTATCTGATATACATTCAAAAAATTGTCATGCAACACTAGTTGTTTTACGAGGCCTTGCGGCACGAGGAGGACGGAGAGGGAGATTAACCGATTCAGATCTAACGTTAGCATTTTCTACTGTGGGTGTCTCACTAATATTTTCATTTCTTCGTCTAAATTAACCGCATCTACTTCATTTTCTTCTTTTATACCATAATTTTCCTGACCTTCTACATAATCCATATCGTGAGCACCTCCACCTATTTCTTCCTCAAAAGGTGTACCAAACGGTACCGGAGGCGAAGGCACACGGGTATATCTACTACTTGAACTACCTCTACCACTAGTAATTCGTTTTTTACTACCACTATCACTTCTAGGACAAAAATGTTTAACACCTTTAGTAGCGATGTTTCTTAATTTATCCATAGTATAAATTAAATTAAACTAAAAAAAATCAAAATACACAAATATAATAAAATTAAATATTAAACAATTAATACAATAAATAAAAATTAAACGTAAGAGATGGAACGACAATATCAAATTTTTGAAGTATCTGAAGGTTGCGACTTTAGAAACTTCCGTTCGTACTTTGTAAACGCAAAATTAAAAAACTAAAGTGCACACTTTAAGAAATTAAATAAATTGAATATTTGAAAATTGAGAATTGAGATTTGAGAGAGAATTAGATTTGAGAGAGTGAAAAATTGTGTGAAAATTGATTTAAAGGTGTAGGGTATTTATAGAATTTTTTTGGGATTAAAAAATAATTTTTAAAAGTAAAAAAAAATTTTTTAAAGAAATGGGCCCAAATTGGGCCAACGGCTAGTTTGATCCAAAACTCAAAAAAAAAAATTGAATCCGGGCCGGATCGGATCGATTAACCGACGAGCTTGGATCGAGCTAGGTCCAAACCGGATTAACTGGACCCAAACTAAAAAAATAATCGACCCGGGATCTGAAATCCTAAAGCCCCAGGGCTTATCTGACCGGGTCAAACCGGGCCGAGTCCTTTAAATGGGCTGAGTAGGGGGGTCAGTCCGACCCACTTGACGGACTTACTCTTTTTATGGGTTAAAAAAGGAATTTATTTTCGAGATAATTGGAGTAAGCTAGTCAATAATCAAAAAAATAAAAAAATCAAATCAAACTGAACCAAACCAATGACTATTTTCTTTTTATAATTTAGTTTGATTTTAAAAATTTAAAAACCAACTAAATTAATTTTGATTATTTTAACAACTAACTAATTCAAACCGACCATGAACACCGTCCGTGAAAGTATGAAAAGGGTGAGTTAAGAAGTTAGCAGTCCCCGCCACGTCGTGTTCTTCCTTAATTCACCACCTCACTCTGACTCTGGCTTTTCCTCCCTCCCTTTCTTTCTTCAAAGCGGTTTACCTAACTCCCCCCTAATTTGATAACCCTGTTGTGTTGTTCGGATCAGCTGAAGAACGGAATGGATGAAGGAGAAGTAGAGAAGAACGGAGGAGGAGTTTGCTCATCGGAAACTGTCAACGGCGGAGAAGATGTTTTCAGTTGCGATGAATCGGATGCTTCGTCAGTTGATCATCTTGTAATTATGGTCCACGGTATTCTCGGAAGGTATGTGTGTGGCTTTCGTGTTTCGTTCATTTTGTGGAATATTGAACTTGAAGTTATGTGTTTTTGTTGATGATGGAATTGAAGTATTATGATGTAATTAGAAGGTGGAAATGGAGAATTTTGATGTTAGTTCATAATGTTTGATAGTGATTTTTTATATTTGTTATTAGTCCCTGATATTTTTAGTTTCTCCGAAGGTTTTTTTTTTGTGTGTGCAAGGTTTATATTCCTATTTCATTCATTTTGCGGGGTATTGAAGTTGAAGTAATATATTTTTTGTTTTTGTTGATGGAATTGAAGTTTTATGATCTAATCAAAAGGGGAGAATGGAGAATTTTGATCTTAGTTACAACTGTTTGATAGTGATTTTTGAGATAGCATAATACATAGAATGACACTTTGACTTGGCCGCAAGCGGTAAGTCGGTAACTCAACACTTCAACTTTGAGTATTGCGTATTTAGACATCTAAACTCACCTTTCATTGTATGAGTTGAACACTCCAGCTTACAAAATGAGCGTCTAGACACATTCAAAATTTATGTGTCACGTCAGTATTGGATGTCTATGAGACATAGTGGAGACGAGTTGGAGTGTTTAGTTGTCGGTTGAGGAGTTGAGGTGTCTAAATCAGCACTCTCAAAGTTGGAGTGCTCACTTGCCAAGTTTGATTTGACAGTGCACATCTAAATACCTCAACTTGATCTCAATTGACAACTAGATGCTCCAACGCTCCAACTCGTCCTCGTTGGCTCTCGTTAACACACGACACTCATGCGACACATAAAATTTGGAGGTGTTTAGATGATCATTTTGTAACCTGGAGTATTCAACCGGAAAATTGAAGACGAGTTGAGTTGTCCATATGTATATATACAAAGTGTGAGTGTTTATTTGCTAGTTGATGACAAGTTTAAATGTTTGTTTATGTATTATGCCTTTTCGTTATTAGTCCCGTGATATTTTAGTTTCTCTAGTCCTTATATAGTTCCTCTGGATATTGAGGATATTTGTTTACATTTGTTATTTTGGATATTTTCCTATACACATTTTGGAGTTGTTTTCATTGCTTCATTATCTAGGAATTTTCAGAACCTTTTATGCATAATTGATTGACTACATAATATGCATCTATGCTATTTTCACGACCATACGGAATGTTTATTTCAGTATGTAGATCACGAAAATTTCCATGCCAATTAAAAAAAAACTGCTTTTAGACTGTGTTCTGTGTTCATTAGTTCTTTTGGGTGGGTTATCTTCATTTTGAATGCTTATGTGCTAGCTGTTTGAATTCATGCTGTGTAGAACAATTTTCTAATGGTTCTCTGGCTCTCCCTGAAAGCAAAGGTACTTGTTATACCTTGATTTATAATCCATATATTTCAACAGCGCCACAGACTGGAAGTTTGGTGCTGAGCAATTTGTTCGGAGGCTTCCTGACAAAGTTTTTGTTCATTGTAAGTGCATCTATCTGGAGTGGCATTTCTAGTTTCACATGCTTGTGTTTCTTTGCAGTTCCTCTACCCTTCATCCCCCCTACACTTACCATTTTGCTGCTTTGTCAATAATACTCTTTTTACTGTTCTCTGCCTTTTACATTGATAGATTTTGATAAAGTAATTGCACTCTGTGTCCTTATGGTATATCATCTGTTACGAGTCCAAGTAAAATGCATGAAAATGAGAACAAGGTTGAATTGTATGAGCTGTTGCACTTTGAAGTATAAGTTATAAGTAGAAACTTCCTTTTGAGTAAAGCAAGTCAATGTGATACCTCAACAAGTCATGCTTAGGGCATACTTTCATTTATATTCTGCATTATGTAGAAACTTCCTTTTGAGTAAAGCAAGTCAATGTGATACCACAATAAATCATGCTTGTTAAAATTTACTAAGTTCGCAGGTGTATAATAGCTGGTAAATGGTGTTTATTTTTGCTCAATATCTGTGCTCTTCCACCGTTCCACGTGATGTTGGATTCAAAAGCCTTTTCACTTCTTCCATACAAGTATATTTTCTTCATGAGATGGAGAAAATCATTGTCTACGAGGATGGGGTGCTTTATTTATTTACACCCCCCTCCCCCTCTCCTTTTTCTTATTAAGAGTGGGAAACTGCGTTCACTGAACTCTTCTAATGAAATTGCCACTCTTTCTCATTTTGCGTAGTTTCATTTGAGCTGACTGCCAGTGAGTGATTCACATGATTGTATGGACATTTGCACTTTTGTAACATATCTTGCTTCAGTTTCCACATGTGTCCAATATCCGATTGGTATTCGGTGTAAGTGCATGAAAAAATGGAATACCAAAAGGAGGACTAAAGAAAATTATTTGCTCTGCAGGTAGCGAACGTAATATGGCAAAACTAACATTGGATGGTGTTGATGTAATGGGTGAGAGATTGTCTGAGGAGGTTAATTTCTTCTAATTCTATTCATTCTTCTCTGATGCTTCATCCATTCTATCTTTTCTAATATATGCTCCAGAGCTTGGTACGTCTACCAAATTGACTAACATTGTGGAGATGAATTTAGGTTCTTGAAGTGATCAAGAGAAAGCCAGGTCTGAAGAAAATTTCTTTTGTGTCACACTCTGTGGGAGGGTTGGTGGCAAGATATGCCATTGGAAGGTTATATAGACCTCCTAGAATGGAAAATATTGAGGATTTATCAGCCAATGCATGTATAGAACGGTTGAAAGGTTGCACGATAGCTGGTTTGGAACCAATAAATTTTATCACCGTCGCCACACCTCATCTTGCTTCTAGGGGTAACAAGCAGGTATCAGTGTAATTATTCAAATCTTATCAAATACTTAAGTGCAATAATTGTAATTGAGGAAAATGGATTCTTATCCTTATTCAATATGTACTTGGTCTCATTATTGGGTAAATGATGCTTAGGAGCAGAAGAAATAGATTCACACCTCCATATTTTGATACTTTGAAACCAGATTTAGTTGGTTTTAAGGCTCATCTGGCATGCCTATGTAACTTATCTGTCAGATTGGATTGGATTGCTATCCATTTCCTCTTGATCAGTATCTTGGATTATTGATGTGTTATCCTCCTATTTATCAGGTCTAGTTAGGAATAGTATTTATCACCCAAATACCCCTGACACAAGTTTAAATTTTTTGTTTTCTTTTGTCATTTTGCCTGTACTGATTTCTGAAAGAAAACAAAGTGTTAGTTTTAATTTCAAAATTATGACAAGCTTTTCTAGACTATCTAATTTCATCTCCGATGCGATTTTCATGCAAGAGCATTGATATCTGGATAAGCTACTGCAAAATATAAGAATTTTGTTTTATAGAAACAAAGACCAGATAAAATACAGCAAAATAGAAAAAATGGACGGGCAAGATGAGCTTCTGATATGTGGAGTTGATGCAAGGTTTAGGGGAGACCCATTTGTGCCTGGTAGAGGGAGTTCCATATTTTTAGGGTGCCCGGGGGGTTTTCCAAGAGAGAGGGTAGGGGAGACCTATTTGTGCCTGGTAGAGGGATTTCCATATTTTTAGGGTGCCCCGGGGGGTTGGGATGTCCAAGAGAGAGGGTAGGGGAGACCCATTTGTGCCTGGTAGAGGGAGTTCCATATTTTTAGGGTGCCCCATGGGGGGCAGAACATATGGACATGAGAGAAGAAAGCAGAAGAGTAGCTATGAATGCTATGAATTAGTAACAGTAACAACAACAAACCCAGTATACTCCCACAAAGTCCGGTACAGGTGGTAAGTGTATGCAGTCCATACCACTACCTCAGAGGAGAGGTGAGATATAGAGGTTGTTTCTAATAGACCTCGGCTCAAGCGAAAACAGTCCTGAAAAGAAATAGTAAAAGAACACAGAACAATTGGTAATAACACATCAGGTAATAACAAAAACAAGACTAGCACCAAGTAATACGACAAATGATGACTTACTTCGAAACAAGACTAGCACTATGACTACTCACTTACTTCGAAACAAGACTAGCACTATGACTACTAGCACGGGTACCATTATCAAGTCCTCCTACCTACTAGCAAGGATGCACTACTCTCTACTATCCTTCTATCCTAATTCGCATCCTCCATACCTTTCTATCTAGGGTCATGTCCTCGGTAAACTGAAGTTGTTTCATGTCATGTCTAATCACCTCCCTTCAATATTTCTTCGGTCTACCTCTACCTCTACCTCTACCTCGCCTGAATCCATCCCTAGACAATCTCTCACACCACCTCACTGGGGCATCTGTGCCCCTCCTCATCACATGCCTGAACCATCTCAACCCGCTTTTGCATCATGACTTCCACAAAAATCACTCTCACCTTATCCTGAATAACCCCAATTCTAATCCTATCTTTCTTAGTAAACCCATACATCCATCGTAACATTCTCATCTCCGCCACCTTCATCGTTTGGATGTGAAAGTTTTTGATTGGCCAACACTCCGCTCCATACAACATAGCTGGTTTAACCACTTCTCCGTAGAACTTGCCTTTGAGTTTAAGAGGCAGCTTCTTATCACAATAGATTTCGGAAGCGAGCCTCCATTTCATCCACCCTTGCCCAATACGGTGAGTGACATCCTCGTCAATCTCTCCAATCCCTTGGATCATAAATCCAAGATACTTGAAACTATCTCGCTTTTGAAAGGCCTGAGTATCAAGCTTTACAACCACATCATCTTCATGTGTCACCTCACTGAACCTGCACTCCAAATATTCCATCTTGAACCTACTCAACCTAAACCTTTTAGACTCTGGTGTTGCCTCTAAACCTCCAACATAACATTAACTCCACCACCGGTCTCGTTAATCAGGACTACATCATCCGCAAATAGCATACACCAAGGCACCTCACCTTGAATTTTTCACGTCAATACATCCATCACTAAGGCAAATAGAAACGGGCTAAGAGTCGTACCTTGATGGTAACCCATCAAGATGTAAGTGTTGCCGTCTTGATTTTCATTAGACCTTTATTTAAACTCCATCGCTGGACAGTTATATTTACTCTCAAGTTAAACTAGTAAAAGTGTGCTAAATGCTACCCCAGTGTGGAAAGCTTTTTAATCCAACCACATTTTATCTCATCATATATCTGCATACTGAAGAACCTCTTAGGTCTCCATAACTGTCTCTCTGTGTATGTCGTGAGCTTGATTTCTGTTTTCTGAGTTTCTAAAAGCATAAAAGATCTGTACTCTTTAACCCTGGAACTTTCTGGTAATTGACATTGTTCTTCTACAGTTCAACTTCCTCAAGAACTGCAAGATGGTGATGGCTCTGCATCTACTTATTCTGTTTGATTTACTTGCCTGTAGCTTAGGATTAGTTATTTGGACATGACAGTGTTTAGCCTTGCATAGATTTTGGTCCCAGATTAATTCTGGATGACCATAAAAACAGGAATGCTCTCTTATCTGACTATTTGGAAGTATCCAGGCGATTGCTAATCTGTAACATATTTTATTTGTTGCTATATCTTGACAAATGTCAAAGTGCATTGTTCCTGTTTTCCCAAGTGTGTTCATGTTTGTAAGATTTTGAGGTTTCTTCCTTGTCTAGAATATAAAATTTGATGTCAGCTGTTGAACCTTTTGGTAATATTAATGTTTTAAGGTATTGTCAGGTGCCATTTCTTTTTGGTTTGACTGCCTTAGAGAAAGCTGCTTTCCATGTAATCCATTGGATATTTAAAAGAACAGGGCGGCACCTTTTTCTTTGTGATAATGATGAAGGGAGGCCTCCATTACTTAAACGCATGGTGGAAGACGATGGTGAACTACACTTCATGTATGTTAGAGAGACTAATAAAGTCCATATACGATTAATTGGTCCATTTATTGGGAGCTGTAGTAAATATTACTGTATATTCATGCTGATTAGTTGAAAAATCCACGTATGTAGGTCTGCATTGCGTTCATTCAAGCGCCGGGTTGCATATTCAAATGTTGGCTATGACCGTATCCTGATTGCATTGTTGAATCGGGCATTCAGCAATTATATGATTCCCTAACTTCTGAAATAGACCATTTTTCCTTCACATTAAATTTTTAGATATTGTTGGTTGGAGAACATCATCTATTAGACGTAATAATGAACTACCCAAGGTACAATCTTTCCGTGGTATGTGTTTAGCTGTGACCTATCATATCTTATGTGAAAAATCTCTTTGGTGTTTATAGTGGGAAGAATCCTTGAATGAAAAGTATCCTCACATTGTCTACGAAGAACATTGCAAGGCATATGACGGTGAGCAGGGTGAGTCTGTTGTGAAGGAAGATGATTCTTTGGACAAGGTGGAAGGTTTGTAGCTCTTTCCTTACAAAAAAAGGTTACCTTTGGATTTTGTGGTCTTAAACTAAAGGTGTGTAAACATACCAAAATTATCCTTTGAATTTTGTGGTTGTAAACATGCCTCCTCACTCCTATAAGGGAGTGTCATTAAGGTAAAATGGGAATGCTAGAACTGTAGACTTACTAAATTTAGACAAGTGGCCTTCGTTCTTAAACAAACTAAATAAATTGAAATGGAGGGAGCATTTAGTTTGTACAACAGAGATGGTAATTGGCCCTCCTCTGTATCACATGGATCCTTCATTTTCCTTTGTCGAAGCTGTGTCGATCAGAAACAGCTGTACAGTGGATATGAGTATTCCATTAAAATTCTTCAAAATACACTCAAAATTATGAAAAAAAAAAACATTATGCATCCATACAGATACTTACATCATGTGTATTTGAACATGTAGACCCTAAACAAATACATGTAACATAGGCCCTTGTCCTTTTTAGACATAGCAAGTTTTTCAAACTTGCCCTACACTCTTAGGTTCGAGAATGTTATATTTGCGAATTGCGATGACATTTTGTTTTGTTCCACTGGAACGCTGATTTTTCCCTCTGTATTGTGTGCATGTGTGTATGTTGTATGTATGTGTATATATGCCTTTCTTGGCTTCTGAATATTGCAGTACTCATGTTTGGACTTTTATGCAGAAGAACTGTTGACTGGTTTAAGTAAAGTATCATGGGATAAAGTGGATGTTAGCTTTCACATGAGCAGGCGTAAATTTGCTGCTCACAGTGTTATTCAGGTCTCTCTCTCTCTCTCTCTCTCCAGTATACTGGTAATTAACAACGCGATTTCCCAGAGCATTTATAGATATTTTATTGGTTATCCTGGAACCACAGTCAAGTCACATTTAAGTACGTTGATGAAAGTATGAACTGTACACAGTTTTGTTTAATACGTAGAAGATAACTTTTGTTCATCTACCTCGCAGATTTAAGACTGTAAAAGTGCTTACGAGACTTTTGTCTTTTTCCTATGTGTTCATGTGTTGTATCCTGGTGCTTGCATGTTTTATAGGCTCAAGAACTTGTAAGCAAAGTATTAACTAGCTATGCAGTTTGAACAAGGTTTAAGGTTGGCGATTAACTGCATTGAACCAGCAATTTGTGTATTTGAAACAGGGTTATTACTATTCCATTTCCTTCTGTCGAAACCCCCTTGCTTACATGTTGTGTATTGCACTATTTGACCTTGCATTACTAGAAAAGATGAGATAGATTTTGGTTTGAACCATGTCTCTTTCTGGACCACTTTGCCACTTTAGACATGTAGTTGGCATAGTGGAGGAGTGCCTGGTGCTAAAAAATGAGAACATCATTACTGCCCAAGTGGTTGTGGTGGTGGTAGTAATGGTGGGAGCTAGTCTAAAATTTAATCACTTTAGATATGTAGATAACATAGTGGAGGAGTGTGTGGTGCTAAAATGAGAACATTATTATAGCCCAAGTGGTGGTGGTGGTGGTAGTAGCAATTAGGGTAAGACATAGACACCCTTGTAGCTGCACCCAAGGGTGTGGCGTAGTGATTCAATGTAGTGGGTTGAGCACCATTAGGTTTTAGGTTAGATTCCCAATTTAGACAAACATTAGGTGATTTATTCCCATCTAGCCTTGGTTTACAAACCCATGGAATTAGTTGAGGTGCCTGCAAGCTGGCCTGGACACCGCGGTTATCCAAAAAAAAAAAAAGAAAAAAAAAGAGTTGACACCCTTGTAGCATGTGATATATTTTATACTACTATGTCGTTCATTTACTCCACTTTGTAAGCCAGCTGGGAGGAGGGCATTGTGTATATTTATAAACTTTTTAACTTTAAACTTATTATTTTTACCTTAATGAGATTGACTTATAGCCATAAAATCTCATAGCCATAAAATTTCGATGACTTCTTTTAGACTAAGTTTCAAAAGCCTTTCTTTCGTTGTTAAACTACACTGTCAAAAACCATCAAATAAAATGGATCTGAGGGAGAGTACAATATCAAGCATTAAATAAAAGTAGTTCTTGTAGGTGTTGAAATGCAATGTGGCATAGGCGGCGACTGGTGATTGGACTTTGAAGCTCTGTATTGTTGGTCTTATGTATTGTTAGAAATATGATGATGGATATGATGGAATAGAGTTTATTTCATGTCCATTTCGGTACGTAAAAGTTAAAAAGATAAAAAAGGTAAAAAGGAGTAGTATACTATCCCCGGGCTTACAATTTGTCTTCCCAAAACAAGGACAAATCTAATGTATCCTTCCGTATTTCCTTTTATCCTGACCAACTGAAATTGCAAACTTTTCTCACTCTCTTCGATTTCCTCTGTATTTTCTCATCCTGAATCTTTCACTCACTTTATACACCTTGTGACTAGATGCAGTCTCTCATTCACTTAATAAACCCTTGTAACTTGATGCAGTTTCTCATTCACTTCATAAACCCTGCAACTACATGTAATTTGTCACACTCAATAAACCTGTATCTAAATTCCATTAAAAGTATATAGAGTAAACGAAGATTTTGCTGCATGACTATGGTGTTGATGGACTGGAAGGGAAGCTCAGTATCTGATATGTCGCTATCACTCAAAATTACAATCTTCAAATTTCCAAGGGGACTGTTGGGTTTTCATATTCCCTTCTTGCAGTTTTTAATATGGAGCTTGTGATTTTTAATTATTGGCACAGTAATCATATTTCCTGAACTTGTTTTAAAGTTGAAATTATGGGTGATCTCACAATTTCACATACTTTAAGGAGCATATTTAGCCCCTTTTTGCTTATTAATCAGCTAATTTGGTTAATCGGGCGCTCCAATTGAATTAAGGATATATTTGGATAAGGACATATCTAAGCTACTAATGAAGGGTGCATATGCTCAATTTCGAATATTTTTTAAACGGCATATTTGAACCTTTTCCGGAGCTTTTTTCACGTATCTTACTTACATGTACTGTGGGCTTAAAACTTCAATACTTCTGTTTACAGGTGAAGGATCCAAATATGGATGCTGAAGGTGCTGATGTTATACAACATATGATTGATAACTTTATTGTGTAGAGGCCAAGTCAAGTCTGAAATTTTCAAGGTGATCAATGATTTGCATCTATAGTATTTTTTATTCCTTGCTTGTCCTAGACTTCTAAAATTTTTTGCATTGGAGGCCTGCTGTAAAATGCTGGAAAAGTAATTTGAGTTTTTCTATGGTTGCAGGGAGGGGCAGAAATCTAGAGGGTTTATTATGAGTTCACACAAACTTAGTAATTTTTGCCCAAACTCTGTATATGTGTATTAAAAAAATGTGTTATCGATAAAATGATTATGAATCCAATTGTTATTATGGTATTAACTTGAGCTTATTATAGGAACTCTTAAATTCAAATCTTGGATCCGCCTCTGGGCTCGCAGGTAAGGTTCTCCTTGTCCTTGTATGACCACTCTATGAATTGTAAAACAATAAGCCATTATGAGGAACATTATTAACTCATTGTGGCCTAGTGTACATGGTCACAGTTCCATTCATCAACGATACATAGTAATCTCTTTCTCTTTCAATTTGCTTGGCTTGATTTGTAGTACGAGGGTCAAACTAACTAATGTTCTGTGTGAATACAGACATACAATCTTCAGTTTTTTTGTGTAGTTAAAGTTTGAGTCTTATCTCTAAATCACTGGTCAGATATCACCCCTCCGCACCATGACAATGACTTGATAAATACTGCTAAAGTGGAAAGACAGGATGAATATCACCATAAGTTTTGGAAATAACATTAGCAATCAGATAGTTTTTTGGAAGTAATAACAGTAGGTAGTTTCTCAGATGGTGTCTTTACGAGCACTTGATTTGTGGGAGGCAGAGCAAAGCGAATTTAGAATCTGCTATGGATTTCCAGCCTATACAAAGTGAATTTAGAAAAGGGAAACGTAACAACTAATTTGGGACGGAGTGAGTATTATACTTCCATTTCTGCGCCTAGGGTTAGGATGCTGTGCATCCATTTCAAATTACAGAGAAGATTCTTCAGATTTAACTTAAAAGAGTCCTGGATCTAAACTGCATGGAGCACTAATACTTGAGAAATTGTTTACTATGAGTTTCCACAATGAAGTTATCAGCAGCACTATAAGCTAAATTCTTGTTTGAACGTGTGCTAGTAATCTGAAAAATTTGGATGCTAATGTATTTGTTTCTTGCAAGATCTTTATATGAATGATTTATTATTTTTCATTAGAAGAAGGCGGAACCGGTGTACAACCCCTTAAAAAGTTGTCATCCATTCTTACTTATACACCTCAAGTAGGTCTGGTTCCTTTTAAACGCCCGAAGTATGGTTATGTTGCGTCACTTTGACACCTTTGTTGGCATGGCATAGTGAGTGTGATACACTCATTGAGGGCACATGAAAGACTTATATTTAACCAATTTTTATTTGGTGCCAACTTTAAGGGCGCATGAAAGTGACAATAGAACCCTTCTTCGGGTGTTTAAAATGTCGGCAAAAAGTGTCCAAGTGAAAGTTGGTGTCAACTTTAAGGGATTGCTGGAGGTTCTGCCTTAGAACAAAGAGACTTGGCATGTGGTATGCTGAGACAAATCTAGAACAAGTTTTGTTGTGGATTCAACTAAACTCATTATTTTCAGTTCTAACCATGTATGCACATATTAAAAAAAAAACAAATGTATACGTCTAAAAAGGTTGTACATTCATTTTTAACGTACTGTTTTCAGATCTCTGTAGCAACCAAATGCGAATTCAGGATTTTCTTCATGGATTCATGATTTTCCGAGCATATGGTTCATTTGATTGTCTGTTCAGAACAGATGGTATATTCAGAATTTTTAATATATGGGTTCGGGATTATAATTATTTTTGTTTACTTGGTTTTGAATAGATTATTCATGCATATTAGATGAAATTCTTTGATACAAGTTTGAGCAAAAGCTATTGAGTTTTGTTGAACCCATAATAGTAATAGCCTTAGTTCAATTTGTACTTATTTAGCGTGTTTTTGACATAATTAATGTTTGAATCAACACTACTGATGAATTCAATTGAACGTACATACATGAACGGTTTTTGTATCATTTGTTGATAGGACTGGGGAGAATTAATTTCGTAGGCCATTTATATATATATATTTTTTTTAGTTTTAGTGGGAAAATTAACTATATAAACTTATTAGATTAGTTATTATAAGTTATAGCCAAACTTTTAAGTTTTCACGTTATAGCAACTTTCATTTAAATTAATATATATAAAAAAGGTTTTTTTGTTTTGTTGAAAATACAAAAAAGTAATTAACGAAAAAGGAAAATTAAGATTTAATATAATTAATATACAATTTATCTTTCTTAAAAATAGTTAACCTTAATTACTGATATTTATCCACCCCAAATCCCTCTAACCGTTTTTCCTCCTATTTTAATGTTTCCATCTTCATACACTACCTTCTTCTTTGTACACGATTTAAACAAAAAACGTCTTTCTAACAAAGTGTTGTTGATTATATTTTGAAAGAAAAGCAAGAACGAGTATTTCTTTAGACAATCAGTGAGATTACGGACAATTTCATTAATAGTAATTCAAAAAATGCTTAAATTGTCATTTCCTACTTTGTTCAAATGTCTGTGATACAGTTACTAATATTTTGTGCCTTTTTTTGGCCTCATTTGTGTTTCTGCCAAAGATGATCTGGTTGATGTTGTTGTTCCTTATATGGGTGAATCCATAAGCGATGGCATAGTGGCTAAATTGCTGAAGAGTATGTCTTTTGTTATTGTGTCCATCATGATTTTTTTTAATACTTGGTTCTTATTATCTCTCATTTGTTTTATTCAGATCCTGGTGATAAAGTAGAAGTTGATGAGCCAATTGCTCAAATTGAAAGAAAAGCAAAAACAAGTATTTCTTTAGATAACAAATATGAATTCAGTTAATTTGCAATCAATCATGATACGTCATGGAGAGAGATGGGATACGTAGGGAGATGGTTCGTCATGGAGAGAGTCATGTTGTTGCAAAGTCATGCATATCTATGTTCCGATGATTCTAATTATGTTTTCTGGTCTAACTTTCTTCTTACAGAAAAAGCATACAGACTTTTAGTTCATCAAATTCTTGTACACCATTTAAGTAGCTTCTTCTAATAAATTCACATATCAACATGCATATCAATGAATTCTTAGTACTTGTTGCCGAATGATTGATCATTTATATGTTATTTTCTCACTTAGTGTTCATGTTTGTCATCCCTGATCTTTATTTCTTTTTATTTTTTCTAGTAAGCGTGTACATGATGCGGTAGTAACAAAGTTGTATTCATGGACTATAACAGTACATACAAACTTGCAAATATTTAAAAAAGTTTCTGTATTAAATTGGTATAAAATTGATATTGAATCATTTTTTCTATTTACTGTTTGTTTTCTAATATAGTTAATAATTTGAATTAACTTTTTGATGCTCGATTATTACTGTTTGTTTTTCTAAGATTGTGGGTATGAACAAAGTTTATTTTTTGTATTTATATAGTATTTATATAATATTATGCTACTTTAACGTTTGTTTTGTATTTTACATCGTTGAATGAAATCGATATGAACTAAGTCGCATCAGATGGTATTAAATTTGATATCAACTATATCAAACTATACATTTTTCGATTTTGCGATTAGTAACATTTGACATGAATATTGTATCTTGATTTTTATTGGTGCACATTACTCTTTTTATAAGATTGTTGGTATGAACAAAATTTAGTTTTTATATTTAACATAGTATTTATATAATGTTCTTCATCTTGCCAGAAAGCAAACACCAATATCAATCATGATTAATACTGATTATTTTTTTATTGCAAAGAAAAATTATTTGACATCAAACAACTATCAGTTAATTTATTTTCAACATTTACGTTGATAATTTTTCATGTAATATCCATTACATACACTAAAAAGGTTATGTAACATAAAACAAAAATTTTCTCATCGATTGTCACATTCATAAAACTCATTCAATACAAATGTGAATGTAACATCCCAAATCGTCCATGCGCTAGTCTCATTTATTTTGACTTCCTAAGTGAGTAAAGTTTAAAACATATAGAATTTCTTTAATTTTGACTCTCTATCAAGTGGAAAATTGAATGAGCTTTCCGTCGATAGAAGATTTGCCCAAATTCGATACCCGGGCAAGAAGTTATAGCTAAATTTAAGTCCTAGTCGTAAAACACCGTCATTTTGGTGCTTGGCACATCGCGGAGGGGGTCTATTTAACAATTGTCAAATTTCAGTAGCCTAGTGCTATTTTGGCACGTCGCACTGAAGTTTCAGGTCCCAACCAGTGGGAAAACGCGATGGCTCCGCGTCGCGGATCCTCAGAATCCCATTCGTCAATTTTCAGTGAGCCACCGCGATTGTGGCGCGTCGCAGTGGCCCATAAAATCGGGCTCCCCATTATATTTTTATTTCGTCTCATTAAGGGTATGTTAGGTATTTTCCACCCTCTTATCAACTTAAACACGGGATTATACTCCCAAGTGACCTCATTATTCATACTTTCTTCAAAAATTCACAAGAACACTCTCTAGGTTTCAAACTAAAGACCCAATTAACTCAAGATTCCACCGTGGATTTTTAAAACTGAGTGAAGATTTGAAATTCCCAAACCGTAGGCTTCAAGAATCATCCATCAAATTTCTAAATTGAGGTACGTGGGGTTTATCCTAAAAACTACATGGGCTTGTAAATGCTAGAACATGATTTAAAGATTATCAAGCATGAATTTTAGAAAGGGGTTTTGGAATATATGATTTTATTATGCATTATGAACGTTTAATTGTATTGTTGATTTGGTCTTTAGGCCTTTTAACTTAAATTGATTTAAACCTATATGAATATGTATGATGTTGAAGATTTGATAGAGAGTATTTTTATTGAAATCCCTCTCTTTGATGATTTAGAGTTGATGAACTTGTTAGGAATGATTTAAGATGCTTGTTTAATGTTTTGAAGAGAATCTTTTCAATATTTAAGTATTTAACATGATTTTGATGATGATGAGAGGGAGTTTCTTGATATGATTTCGTTCTTGTGTTAAAAAGAAAGAGTCGCATGTGATGGATATCTTTGACATGACCACCTTGTGTATTTGAAATGTTGAAAAAGAGAGTTTCTTTCATATGTTACATGAGCTTTAAGAAAGAGTTTCTTTGAAGTGATTTATTGATACGGTGGTGGTCCCAAATTTATGTTTTGAAACAGAGACTATTAATACTAATAATGGCTCAGAGAATGTGACTTTCAAGTCAATGGTATGACGATACCATAAGTATGTATGCCATAACAGAGTATTTTTCAGAGTTTGATTTCAGAGAATGCATATTTTAAAGAGTTAAAATTGGGCTTAAAGAAGGTTAGGTGGTTACCCGAAGAAGGTTTGAGTTCAAGTAACTCTTAACCTAAAACCGTGATTTATCGATCAGGGTTTATTATTTTACGCTGGCGAGGCCGTGTGGCGTAGCAGAGTTAGAGACTCCAACCCTTGCGGCACACTTGGGTTGGGGGCTTTTCCGCCGAGTCAATGGCAGATTCCATATAGCCTGTAGAATTTCAGAGTTGTAGTGTATACCACCTAGCACAGAAGTAAAATAAAGAGTGTCACAGAGTTCAGATGATTTTACAGTCTTTCAGAAATGCCCATGAGATTTCTTACTATATGATATTTTTATGAAATGTTTTAAATTGCTCTCATATATGTTGAATATAAATTATTATTTTGGATTTGCTCTGTGTACCAGTACAATTGTATCGACCCCCTACCTCCCAGGTTCGGAGGCTCAGTCTAGGGGTTCGGCTAATCAGTAGAGTATCCCGGGAGAAGTGATCCATGCAGTGGTGAGCCTTCTTTGTTTCAGAAGGCCTGTCATTTCAGATTATGTTATTCCTTTGTTTTTATCTACTGGGGGTCTTGTCCCAATTTTTCAGACAGTTATCCTTAGATCATGTAGTAGAGATTTCGCAGTCTGTTCCAGAAGTTGTTTAGTTGATTTTAGATTTCATTCTGTATGGTTAAACTAAATCCAAAGTATGACCATATTTTCGTATTAGATTAAAATTTCATATTTTCTTTTATTATATGAATGTTGTGCATGATTGCCAGATCAGATAGAGTAGGACGTCTAGGCCTTCATAGTTCGGGATGTCCGTCACGGCCAGGCCCTTGTTCGGATAGTGACAAACTCGGTGTCAGAGCACGGTTCATGATCCCAGGGTGTCTACAAAATCACGTCGGGTAGAATCTAGCGCGCCACACTTATAAGGAGGAGGCTACTAAGAGTTTAGGAATGTTTCTCTTCTTTGTGGTTTAGTTCGTGCTTAAGAGTCGAAATTGTCCCCTAATTAGTGATCTTTTGTGTTTCAGAAAAACAATCATGCCTCTCCGTCGTACCATCGATCAGAATGCACAGACAAATGAGGTCCGTCCCACTCATGGGATGAGGACCCGAAATAGAGCTCAGACTTCGAATATTGATTCTGCTTCGGGAGTCCCACCTACTCAGACCAGCCCACCTAGGGCATCCAGAGCTTCCCGAACGGGGACTAACCGCACCCAGCCTCGCGAGAGAGAGGTATCTAATGCAGAATTCAGACAGTCCATACATATGCTTGCACATTTGGTAGCCACATAGACTCAATGGTCAGAATATATTAGGTCTGTATCTGTTATGTCTGAGGCTACAAGAGTGTTCCAGTTCATGAGAATGAACCCGCCTAACTTTACTGGTACCGCGGTAGAAGAGGATCCACAGGAGTTTGTGGAGGAGATGGAGAATATCTTTAAGGTGATGCATGTAGGTGAGGTAGAGAGGGTTGAATTAGAAGCTTACCAGCTTAAGGATGTAGCGAACCAATGGTATAACGAGTGGGAAGATTCAAAGGGTAAGAGTGCTGAGCCCATAGTTTGGGCCAAGTTCATGGAAGCCTTCCTCGATCGGTTCTTTTCTCTCGAACTGAGAGAGGCCAAAGCTGAAGAGTTTATGAATCTAAAGCAGTGAAAGATGAGTCTCCAGGAGTACACTCTGAGGTTCAACCAACTAGCCCGTTATGCTCCAGATATGACTAGTAATATGAGAGCCCGAATGAGGAAATTTGCATCCGGCCTTTCGAATGACTTAGTGCTTAAATGTCAGGGAACAATGTTGAATCGGGACATGGATTTTGCCAGACTATCATTCCACATGCAGCAAGTTGAGGAAAAGAAAAAAAATCGCTGAATTTAGAGAGAAGAGCCAGTGCTCCGGTGTCCATACCCCAGCCGGACAACGCCCCCAGTATTTTTAGTCCAGTCAAGGGCCGAGGATACAGGGTTCGCAGTCTCAGGGGAGTGTAGCTCAGACCTCTCAGACATACCCGTGTGTCACACCCCTCCTTTTTCACCGCATCCGACCCCCGCTAGGGAGTTGGTTTTGGAGAAAAATGGGTCTTTCCAATTAAAGTGACGTTTTGAAAAGGGATTATTTTATTTACAGAGTCGCCACTTGGAATTGAGTTTGGGTGTTCCAAGTCACCTTATTGAATCCCTATTCAAAAAGAAAATGACTCTTTAATTTTTATTTTTCGATCTGCGAACTAGAAATCTGGATAAGGAATTCTGTTGACCGAGGGGAAGGTGTTAGGCACCCCTCGAGTCCCGTGGTTCTAGCACGGTCGCTTTAATGACTTACGTCCGGCTTAAATTAAAACCCTTTTTTTTTAGGATTTACAATATTTGTCAACCTAAAAGTTGTTTGCCTCCCGCTTTTAATTTATTTTGAAATTATTTACTGACGTGTGGCTTACCGATAGTAGTACTTTTCGGCCTCACCACAAATTTAGGCACATTTCTCGCGCCTTTACGGCATTTATAAGTCGTCCCTATTTTCCCAATCCAAATACGCACCTAATGGGTTTTAAAACTCCCCAACCCAATTCGATTGGCTTCAAAAGGTAAATTAATTTAATTATAACGAATGGTCGGTAGCAGGGCTTTCCGACTTCATCGTCAATTTTTGCTCTCGTACAAATGATTGTGATGAGTAAACATGTAGACTAGATTGATTCGAACTGGATTCGTAATGACCCCATAATCATATATTCTTATGATAAAGATATAAAAGCTTGAGATGAATTAAAGTAGTAACACATCAATTTCTCAACTTTGACAAACCATGATATTTGAAAACAAAGAAAGTTAATAATTTCGATACATGGTTCAACTTAAAACTTATTTGGCACCAAACCGGACTAAGTAGAACCATAAATCTAGATTATTTTGTGGGATGTGAAACATCTTATTTTAAAGACTCTAACAGACTAATAAGAGCAAAGCTTCAACTCATGAGAAAAAAAAATGAAATTTACATCTAGAAATATTGGCTTGTAGATGTGTTGCAGTGCATGTTGTGGACACAATAAAATTATTTATATATAGAAACTAAACCTAAACCTGAACCTAAACTAATTGATAAAAGGATGAAGCAAAAAAAAAAAAAATCTAAACCCAACGAGCACCGGACTTTTTTTTCTTTTTAATTGATTTTTCTTTTTACTTAACTGGTAATCTTTGTCACGCTAGAGCATGGTAAGTGAGATGACAAGGTAAAACAGAATGACATATTAAGATATGACCTAATCATAATTTCCTTTTTTCTAAAAAAAAAAATCTTAGATCATGCAACCCTTTAGGATATTATCCTGATGAATATACAAATACAGACACAGGAAACACAAACAATCATAGTATACAAGCCTACACGTCACACATTCATGAAGCTTATACCTATTAATAAGAAATATATTTACTTAAACATGCAATAAAATATAGAACGTGATAATAGTTTATGCTAAATCTAGCGATAGTAATTATGACATGCTTTATATATTACCTTAAAACTAATAATAAGTTAGATAGATACGAAAAAAAACTTCATAAAACATTGAAACCGAGTCTTGAATAATTGCAATATAGAATTGTACAAGGATGATTGAGATATACCTTTGAGAAGACCAATTCCCAACGATAAAATTATTACAATCTACGGATTCTAGGAGTCACGAACTTGCAACCGTGGACGATAAACTCGAAGTTTAGCTTGTTTGCCCCCTTTTTTTTTCCGTTGTTTTCCTCCTTAGCCGTGTATGTGTTTGTGTTTTATATGTAGTGGTGTAGTATATATTTTTGTGTGTGTTTTGTGCATAGATATCATATATAATAGTAGTAGTGGTAGTGTGTAGTAATGTAGTAGTAGTGTTTTTGGTTTCCGTGTGTGTGTATATGTAGTATGTTTGTGTAGTATGTAGTGGTGGTGTGTCGTAGTCAGATATATTAGTAGTAGTAGTGTGCATGCCTGTCTATTCTGTAGTAGTAGTGTGCATATGTATATATAGGTAGTAGTAGTGTGGCATGCATATGTAGTAGTAGTGTGGCATGCATATGTAGTAGTAGTGGTGCATATCCGTAGTAGTGGTAGTGTCGTGTGTGGGGGGGATAGTGGGGGAGGTTGATTAGGAGTGGGGGATTGTGGGTGGTTTGGGTAGATTTAGGATTTGACTTTATCTTATTATTATTATTATATTATTATTATTATTATTATTATTATTTTTAAATAAATAAATAAGTAATAAAAATAAATAAATAAATAAAAAACTTATTTTAATATGACTTTATTTTTTGTAGTTTTCCAAACTTTAAAAGTAATCTTGTAAAATAAGATACTAAATAACGTAAAACATTCAGTTTGGTCAAAAATTAGGTGTTTACACCGTGTTGTGAGAGATGTGGGAGGAACCATCTAGGGAGATGTCAGTTTGGCGATATGGTGTGTTATTCGTGCGGCTAGCCAGGCCATATCCAGAGAAACTGTCCAGAAGCAAAGGGTAATATTGGTGGAGCCAAGTCACAGGATAATTCTTCTGCACCACCACTGCCTCAGAAGGGTGCCACTTCAGCCTTCAAAAGCGGTCGCAACCGGCTGTACGCCTTGACCAACCGCCAGGAGGTAGTGGCCTCATCGGATGTAGTTACTGGTACATTGCGAATCTTTTCCTATGATGTATATGTTTTACTTAATCCCGAGTCTATCTTGTCTTACGTGACACCTTATGTGGCTGTTAGTTTTGGGTTTGAGCCCGATGTGGTTACCGAACCTTTTTCTGTTTCTACTTTGGTGGAAGATTCTGTTGTGGTTAGGAGGGTGTGTAGAAATTGTGTGGTGACTGTTTGTGGGTGGGACACTGTGGAAGACCTCGTAGACTTAGACATGGTTGATTTTGATGTTATCCTAGGGATAGACTGGCTCCATTCGTGTTATGCCATGTTAGATTGTAGAACCCGAAAGGTCACTTTTTCCTTCCCGAATGAACCAGTAATAGAATAGGAGGGACATTCCTTAGCACATAGAGGGCACTTTATGTCTTACCTCAGAGCCCGTAAACTCATTTCTAATGGTTGCTTGTATCATCTTATTCGGGTTAAAGATTCGAATACCGAAAGCCTTTCTTTTCAGTCTTTCCCTGTGGTGAATGAGTTCCCAGAAGTTTTTCCTGATGATCTCCCAGGCATACCACCTGATAGAGAGATAGATTTTGGTATTGATTTGTTGCCCGATACCTGTCCCATCTCTATTCCGCCATATAGAATGGCTCATACAGAACTGAAAGAGTTGAAAGAACAACTAGCAGATCTTCTAGACAAAGGTTTTATCCGTCCTAGTGTTTCTCCCTGGGGTGCACGTATACTCTTCGTGCGAAAGAAAGATAGTTCCCTCTGTATGTGTATAGATTATCGCCAATTGAACAAGGTCACTGTTAAAAATAAATATCCTCTTCCTAGAGTTGATGATTTGTTTTACCAGCTTCAGGGTACTAGATATTTTTCAAAGATAGACCTTCATTTGGGATACCATCAGTTGAAAATTAGAGAGTCATAAATCTCCAAAATAGCTTTCCGAACTAGATACGGTCATTATGAATTCTTAGTCATGTCCTTTGGGTTGACTAACGCCCTTGTAACCTTCATGGATCTTATGAACAGGGTGTTCCGTCAGTTTCTGGATTTGTTTGCCATGGTTTTTATTGATGATATCTTGATTTATTCTAAGAATGAAGAGGATCATGCCAATCACCTCCGAATCATCCTTCAGACTCTTAAAGATCATAGGAACTATGCAAAGTTTTCCAAGTGTGAATTCTGGCTTAATGTTATTGCTTTCTTAGGGCATATTGTGTCTAGTGACGGGATTAAGGTTGATCCCCAAAAGGTTGAGGCTGTGAGAAAATGGCCCAGACCCACGACTCCAACCGATATTCGGAGTTTCTTGAGTTTAGAGGGGTATTACAGAAGGTTCGTAGAAAGTTTCTCCTCTATAGTTGCATCTCTCACTAAGTTGACGCAGAAAAAGGTAAAGTTTGTGTGGTCTAACTCCTGTGAGAATAGTTTTGAGAAGTTAAAAGATAAGTTGACAATTGCTCATGTGTTGACTCTTCCAAAAGGGACAGAAGGGTTTGTTCTGTACTGTGATGCATTCCGTGTGGGACTTGTATGTGTACTTATGCAGCACGATAAAGTGGTGGCTTATGCGTCTAGGCAGATAAAAATGCATGAGCGAAATTACCCCACCCATGACTTGGAGTTAGCGGTTGTGGTGTTTGCGCTTAAAATCTAGTGGTATTATCTCTATGGGGTACATATTGATATATTTACTGACTACAAGAGTTTACAGTATATTTTCTCGCAGAAAGAATTAAACCTCAGGCAAAGACGATGGTTAGAGCTTTTGAAGGATTATGACATAAACCTGCACTACCATCCAGGCAAGGCAAATGTAGTAACCGATGCCCTTAGCAGGCTATCTATGGGTAGCCTTTCCCATGTTGAAAAGGGGAAGAGGGAGATGGTGAAGGATATTCACCGATTACAAATCTAGGAGTTTGACTCTTGGATTCCGAAGATGGGAAAGTGGTTGTTCATGAGGTAGCTAAGTCTTCCCTTTGTGCTGAAGTTAAAGAAAAGCAGATTGAAGATCCCATCTTGATGCAGATCAAGAAAGATGTTGGTCAACGGAAGGTGATGTCTTTTGAAATTGGTGGTGATGGAATTTTGAGATATCAGAGTAGACTATGTGTTCCAGATGTAGATGGGTTACGAAAGAGGATCCTTGATAAAACTCACACTTCGAGGTATTTTGTTCACCCAGGCTCTACTAAGATGTATGATGACTTAAAATCTATATATTGGTGGAATAATATGAAGCGTGATGTGGCTAACTATGTTTCTAAGTGTTTGAATGGTCAAAAAGTGAAAGTAGAGCATATGAGGCCGATGGTACGTCCCAAGAGATAGGTTTGCCCTTGTGGAAATGGGAGATGATCAATATGGACTTCGTCACGGGACTTCCGAGGTCCCGAAACTAGTATGACTCTATTTGGGTAATTGTAGACCGGCTGACCAAGTCAGCTCACTTTTTGCCTATGAGAACCAACTATTCAGGAGATGACTATGCCAAGTTATACATCGAGAAAATAGTCTGTTTGTATGGAGCACCTATATCCATCATATCAGACCGAGGTACGCAATTCTCTTCACAGTTTTGGAGATCTTTTCATAGGGGTTTAGGTACCCAAGTGAACCTGAGTACGGCTTTCCACCCTCAGACGGATGGGCAAGCCAAACGTACTATTCAGACCCTTGAAGATATGTTGAGAGCTTGTGTGATTGACTTCAAAGGTAGTTGGGTAAATCACTTGCCATTGATAGAGTTCGCTTATAATAACAGCTACCGGCTCTATTTGAAGCTTTGTATGGGATAAGATATAGATCACCAATAGAGTGGTATGAAGCGGGTGAGACTCAATTGTTTTGGCCTGATCTTGTTCATCAGGCGATGGAGGACATGAAAATTATTAGAGAATGACTTAAAATAGCCCAGAGTAGACAAAAATCCTATGCTGATGTTTGGAGAAAGGAGATAGAATTAGAAGTTGGTGATTGGGTATTTCTCAAAGTCTCCCCTATGAAGGGAGTTATGCGATTCGGGAAGAAAGGTAAGCTAAGTCCTCGCTATATAGGGACATACCAGATTTTGAGAAGGATAGGTGGGGTTGCATATGAGTTAGAGTTGCCTACAACTTTGGGTTCTGTTCATCCGGTATTTCACATATCCATGTTAAAGAAATGTATTGGATACCATTCATTAGTGTTGCTTGTAGAGAAGGTCAAAGTGATAGACTCCCTATCCTATGAAGAGGAACCTATTGCAATATTAGATCGTCAAGTTAGAAAGTTTAGGAACAAAGAGATAACTTCGGTTAAAGTGTTGTGGAAAAATCAGGAGGTTGAGAAAGCAACTTGGGAATCATAAGATGACATGAGAGATAGATACCCAGACTTATTTGATCCGGTGAATGACGAAATGAAAGGTACAATCCTTATCTTATTCTTTCATGGCCTTAGTATGTTTGAAATCGTGCTTGTCTGTGTTCCGCGTCATCATTCGGGGATGAATGATCCCAAGGGGGGATAATGTAACACCCTAAATTGTCCATGCATTAGTCTCATTTATTTTGACTTTCTAAGTGAGTAAAGTTTAAACCATATAGAATTTCCTTAATTTTGACTCTCTATCAATTGGGAAATTGAATGAGCTTTCCGTCGATAGAAGATTTGCCCAAACCCAATATCCGGGCAAGAAGTTATGGCTAAATTTAAGCCCTAGTCGTAAAACACCGTTATTTTGGTGCTTGGCACATCGCGGAGGGAGTCTATTTAATAATTTTCAAATTCTAGTAGCCTAGCGCGATTTTAGCGCGTTGCGCTACAGTTCCAGGTCCAAACCAGTGGGACAACACGATGGCTTCGCATCGCGGTGACCCTAAGAATCCCATTTGTTAATTTTCAGTGAGCCACCGCGATTGTGGCACGTCGCGGTGGCCCATAAAATTGGGCTCCCCGTTATATTTTTATTCCTTCTCATTAAGGGTATATTAGGTATTTTTCACCACCTTATCAGCTTAAATACGGGATTATACTCCCAAGTGACCTCATTATTCATACTTTCTTCAAAAATTCACAAGAACACTCTTTAGGGTTTCAAACTAAAGATCCAATTAACTCAAGATTCCACCGTGGATTTTTAAAACTGAGTGAAGATTTGGAATCCCCAAACCGTAGGCTTCAAGAATCATCCATCAAATTTCTAAATTGAGGTACGTGGGGTTTATCCTAAAAACTACATGGGTTTGTAAACGCTAGAACATGATTTAAAGATTATCAAGCATGAATTTTAGAAAGAGGTTTTGGAATATATGATTTTATTATGCATTATGAACGTTTAATTGTATTGTTGATTTGGTCTTTAGGCCTTTTCCCCTTAAATTGATTTAAGCCTATATGGATATGTATGATGTTGAAGATTTGATAGAGAGCATTTTTATTGAAATCCCTCTCTTTGATGATTTAGAGTTGATGAACTTGTTGGAAATGATTTAAGATACTTGTTTAATGTTTTGAAGGGGATCTTTTCAATATTTAAGTATTTAACATGATTTTAATGATGATGAGAGAGAGTTTCTTGATATGATTTCATTCTTGTGTTAAAAAGAAAGAATTGCATGTGATGGATATCTTTGACATGACCACCTTGTGTATTTGAAATGTTGAAAAAGAGAGTTTCTTGCATATGTTACATGAGCTTTAAGAAAGATTTTCTTTGAAGTGATTTATTGATACGGTGGTCCCAAATTTATGTTTTGAAATAGAGACTATTATATGCTAATAATGGCTCAGTGAATGTGACTTGCAAGTCAATGGTATGACAATACGATAAGTATGTATGCCATAACAGAGTATGTTTTTCAGAGTTTGATTTCAGAGAATGCATGTTTTAAAAAGTTAAAACTGGGCTTAAATAGGGAGTGCATATTCTAAAGAGTTAAAACTGGGCTTAAATAGGGTTAGGTTGTTACCCGAAGAAGGTTTGAGTTTAATTACCGATCCGGGTATATTATTTTATGCTGGCGACGGCCGTGTGGCGTAGCAGAGTCAGAGACTCCAACCCTTGCGGCACACTTGGGTTGGGGGCTTTCCCGTCGAGTCAATAGCGGATTCCATATAGCCCGTGGAATTTCAGAGTTGTAGGGTATACCACCTAGTACAGAAGTAAAACAAAGAGTGTCACAGAGTTCAGATGATTTTACAGTCTTTCAGAAATGCCCATGAAATTTCTTACTATATGATATTTTTATGAAATGTTTTAAATTGCTCTCATATATGTTGAATATAAATTATTATTTTGGATTTGCTCTGCGTGCCAGTACAATTGTATCGACCCCCTACCTCCCAGGTTTGGAGGCTCAGTCTAGGGGTTCGGCTAATCAGTAGAGTATCCCGGGAGAAGTGATCCGTGCAGTGGTGAGCCTTCTTTGTTCCAGAAGTCCTGTCATTTCAGATTATGTTATTCCTTTGTTTTGGTCTACTGGGGGTCTTGTCCCAGTTTTTCAGACAGTTATCTTAAGATCATGTAGAAGATATTTCGCAGACTGTTCTAGAAGTTGTTTAGTTGATTTTGGATTTCATTCCATATGGCTAAACTGAATCCATAGTATGACCATGTTCCCTTATTAGATTAAAATTCCATATTTTCTTTTATTATATGAATGTTGTGCATGATTACCAGATCAGATAGAGTACGACGTCCAGGTCTTCATGGTTCGGAATGTCCGTCACGGCCAGGCCCTAGTTCGGGTCGTGACAGTGATATATGCGAAATTTCATCGATATCAATTTAATACATTGAAAACTCAAAATAAAAATATTACTTAAGTATGAAATGAGTATATAAATTGATTTCAATGTATTAAAAGTAGGATTATCCTAGGAAAATGTGTTCATCAAAACTTAGCCAACATCATTACACTAATTGGCAAAACATCATTACACTAATTGGAATCATCCCTCGACCGATAAACTGACGGTACAACAATCTTGCAGACTAATCAATACATCTACTAAAGGTCTGACACGAAAAAAAAAACTCAATAAAAGGCATCCTTGTTTGGCTAATGTATCTTAAAAATGAATCTCTTCTTGTTCATTCATCTTCCTCGATTAGATTGACATTACAGGTAAAACAATGAAATGTGCTCTGGCTAACCATTTTTCAAATGTTAGCAACGAGCCAAACACGAGTTTGAAGTTCTGGATGAGTGTAAGAACAAATTTTTTTTTCAAGGTATACATGTGAAATAAAATTGTGTTGGTGTATATTTTGATCTCAGTTTTACATATACTACAATAGCAAAGATATTGAAGTTAATTATGGTATGCATTATATAGACGCGGGGAAACGATGAATAATTAAAATCCAAAATAGAACTAAATATATGTTATCATCACTTAGCGATTTGACTAAATTGAATTGGCAAGACTGCCTTTCGACTGTAAAAAGGATTTATTTTCTTGAAAGTAGTTACTTTTTTGAGAATGAAATAACTACTAATAATTAAGCACTACCTAAGCATGAAAACAAACTAAAAGCAACAATAATTCAAATGTTAACATTTACTATTTGTTCTTAATTTAATATAAAATTGATCTAAACAATTGTCCAATTGAACTATTTGCAACAAAAGCTACTAAACTACTCAATAGAGGAGCAACTAATTAATAAGAAAAGAGGGGTCAAAAAAGTGAAGGAAAAATGAGATGAAAAGTATCAATAATTACATTATGAACTAAAATATTTTTGTTCCTATTAGTTAGTGATTGAGAAGAGTCACTATTTAGAAGAAATTTAATGAATGAAAATTAAAGAGACAAGACTTCTATTGGTAATTAAAAAAGATAAAGTGATAAGACTTCTATTGATAATTAAAGACTGAAAAATATGAAAAAGTGTATAATCAAGTTAATAAAAAGGTATAGAATCAAATCTTAAGTTTAAAAAATATATTTACCATATATAACTCCTTAAATTGTGGACAAACTTTGATATTTAATTATTAAAAAAAATATTGATACCTTAACTTTTCATAATTATCCAAAATCTTTATTTAATAGTGATAAATGTTAAGTGGTAAATATAAGAAAATAATACAAATAATAAATATTACAAAATTAATTTTCAAAAATTTAATTAAAATATATTTTTCTTAAAAGTTGCTATATCTTGTAATTATTTCTTAAGTCTAGTAATTAATGAAAAGTTATGCTATAACTTATAATTAACAATCTAAAAAGTATATTTGGGATAATTTTCACTTAGTTTTATGTTCTTTTTATAGGAGTTGTGAAAAAATCATTTCCTTCTATTTATTTTGTAAATGACTAAGTAGGGTTACATATCAATCGGTTCGATTTGATTTTGAAAGTTAGCTTTTCAATTTATCTGTCACTGATTTTTAGTCAAAGTTAGCTGTTCAATTTATCTGTCATTGATTTTTAGACACACTAAACTGTTAAGATATTGATTAATTGATAATCGATTAATTGGTTACTGATTGTTATCAATTCAGATACTGGGATAACTGTTAAAGATCTTAAAAAATCTAGAAGTCATAAGTTTGCTTAGCTAGAGAAAAATGGGTGAAAAGAGAAAAAGCAGATGTAACTAGTCTAGCTAAAGCCACCCACATTAACTTGGATTTGAAAATAATGTTTAGCTAAAAAAAAAAAATGGGTGAAAAGAGAAAAAACAGATATAACTAGTCTAGCTAAAGCTACCCACATTAAATTGGATATGAAAACTAGGGGTGTACATCGGTCGGGTTGGTTTGATTTTCTATTGAAAAAAAAAAACAAATTAATAATGTCGGTTTATTAAAATTATAAATCAAATCAAACCAACATAAAATTGGTTTTTTCAGTTTAGGTTTTAATCGGTTCTTTCGATTTTTTCATTTTTTTTTATAATATTTATTTTTGAGAATTATATTGTGATTGAAGTTTAGATCAAGTATGTTTTCACTCATGCGCTAATGAAAAACCACAATTATGAAAAATTGAGGAGCGAAAAACTCTCTTGAAACTAAAAAATAAGAAGAAGAGTGAAAAGTTTAGGTTTTAAGTTTGTATTGGATTTTTTATCATTTTATCAGCAATTAATGGATAAATATTACAACTTAAACGCCTAAATATGAATATATATATATATATATATATATATATATATATACATACATACATATCTACTTTCTAAATATTGAAAATTAATAAGACTAATTGAAAAGTATTTAAAAAAAAATTATAATTAATATTTTATCTATAAAAAGTTAAATTATATACATGCATATATATATATATATATATATATGTCTAATATATTAAAAGTGGGAATATCCTTAGAAAAGTGAATTGAACTTATCACGGTACTATTTATTAGTCTCAGGATAAGTTATTTCAAATATTGGCAACCAAACAATGCATTAGAAAATTTATTTTGAGACTATTATTTTATCTCGAGATTATATGTTTTAGTACTTCACACCAAACGACCTCTAATAATTTATAAACTGTGTAATTATTTTATCCCATATTTGGTTGATGGGATAAGTTAGTCAAGAGATTACTTATCTCACCATTTATGTCTTAGTGATGAATAAATTATCCCATACATATGATGGGTCAGTGAAATAACTAATTTTAAAATAATTAATTTTAAAATAACTTGTTTCTAACCGAACGATTCATAAAAGATAAAATTATATTGAATAAATTATTATCGAGTTATTGGTTCACTCTTACAAAAAGTAGTCAAATCGAGAACCTAATTAATAAGCCAATAACTTGTGACGGTAAAATAATAATTAAATTATTAAACTGAATTATCAGTTTAACTATTAATTTGTACCGCCCTAGTTGGGCCAGAATATCTTAATTCCTCACATGGGATGATGTTATATTCTGCAATACCTTTAGGGATCATTTGCTAGAGTGTATTACAATATTAATAAATATATTAATTTAATGTGTATTAGTAATACCTTATTAAGTATATTTTTTTATCCTATATATAACTAATGTAAGATTAGTTATACACTCTATTATGTATTGAGGTGTGTATTATCAATACTTTAAAATCTATGGCATTAGTAATGCAATGGATATAATACATGCATTAACATGCTTAAAGATCCTATTACCCCTCAAAAAAAATTTTATATCCTTTCCAACATATATATTGAGGATATTATGTGGGGAAATTTTTTTTTTTTTTAGAAATTATATAATTCATATTTTTTTTAGTACATCGAACCAAACACCGCATAAGAAAAATACAATTATAACTAATGCAAGCATAACTAACATAAATATTATTAATACAAGCATTACCAATACACCATATTTTACATTATTCTTATGCACTCTACCAAACGACCCCTTAGTAACAATATCAAAGTCACCAGTATGTACAAGACTTTGGGAAGTAGTTCTATATAATAAATATTATTCCCTCCGTTTAAAAAAGAATGACCTACTTTTCTTTTTAGTTCGTTTCAAAAAAGAATGATTCCTTTTCCTTTTTGGTAATACTTTAATTTCAATTTTTTATGTGACATATTTAGGATTACAAGATTAAAGGGTATTTTGATACATTTGATACAATTTTAATTTAAGATTACAAGATTTAAAAAAAAAGTATATTTTTTTAAACTTTATGCTAAGTTAAATAGGTTATTTTTTTTTTAAAGAAAGGGAGTAATTTATAGGATAGGATATATCGTGACTTATTAAAAGTTTCTGGATATGTCAGACACATGTTGGTCTCCTTGGCCCTAGTATGAAAGTTATGGGCATTTTGGATTTTTGCGGCTGCGTCCACTTGGTACATGTCCAATAAATACTTGAAAAATATCTAAAAATTCTATCTGAATGTGTTTATTTCATGGTTTGATTCATGGAATAAGATAGATATTTTAAGTTTAAAATTTTTATATATTCTTACAAAACAGGATATGAAGGGTAGAAAGTATGCAATTTATAATACTATCTTATAAGTGATAGTATTAATGTATGATTTATTCAGAATATATTTAATATCTTCAATCAAATAAAATAGAAATTTAATCTCAAATTTAATGATGTATATCCCATCTAACTTCGTATTATTTTATTTCACCACCCAAATGAGATGAATTAATTTAAATATTATAATCTCAAAATAATTTAATCCGCATTCATGATAACCTATTTGGTTCAAGTGGGAGGTATGCTCAATGTTGCGAAGGCACAAGTCCATTGATAGTGACATTGATGATTTTACCAAGAAGTAATTGTATGTGGTCCATGTTAGGGATGTTGAGACAAAAGCTTAGCAACTAGCTAGTTATTTAAATGGGGGTCGGGAAGAGGGGCCACTTAGCTAGTAGCTAGAATCAAGTACTAGTTAATTTCCCTTCGTAGATTTTTGTGATATTTTTTTCCCTTAGTTTTCATAGATTTGTCAAATTTGTCTATATTCATTGCTATAATATATATTGTACTAAACACGCGCTTTATGTGTGTATCTTATTTTAATGAGTTCAGGCGTTACACTAAATAGGATATTTATTTAAATAATAAAAAAGTATACAATAATTAAATTCATCTTTTAAACATGTAAAGATAGAGAATTTATTTAATTAAATCTAACATTTACAAAAAAAAATTCTCAAAGCGAATTAAAATTTATCTACCACCTGTAAATTACAACAAAATAATACGATGATAAAGATATCAAACCAATACAATTAAACCTAACCTTTACAAAAAAAATTTTCCAAAGTCGATCGACATTTATCTACTACCTGTCAACTACAACAACATAATACGATAATAGAGATATCAAAACAATACAATTAAACCTACCTTATCTAAAAAGAAAAAAATTCAAACCAGATCGACATTTATCTATCACCTGTAAACTACAAAAGTAATATGATAATAAAGATATTAGAACAATATAATTAAACCTAACATTTACACAAAAAATCATAAACTTATTATTTGAGAAGAAACAACAAAGCTATTCAATAATGAAAGTTTGTTAATTCTGATCAATAAACCCGACGTAATAGAAAAGAAAACTTAAAATCTAAAAACAACAAAGTCATGTAGTAGAATCAATAATGAAAGTTATATATATACAAAAATGAAAAGATGTTTCAGTATTCTTGATCAATAAAACAACGTAATAGAAAACAAAATTCAAAATCTAAAAATTAATTCAATGTGTTATATTAGAGATCCAATAACAAAACTATCTACAACTATAAAAGGATGACTCTAAATCTATTTTAGGTAAAAAAAAAATTACCTTATATAGAATTTTTTTTATATAATAATTTCTTTGAAGTTGAATTTTCTTTAACAAAATATTGTCATACATTTAGAAATTCAACTAAAAGTAGAAAATTTTCTTCATTTAATTTTGTATATATATTTATTATAGTCAATATTTAATATTATAAATTAAAGAAAAAATATGAAAAGACGATTTTATTTATTACAGAGTCTTTTAGTGGAGGATAAAAAATTTAAATCACTTTTTTTAAGTAATTTCATAATTTTAATATATTATAGATATAGAATAGATTATAGATATAAATTATTGATGTGGTGATCTATAAATGTGTCATTTTCTGCCTGCGACATACTGTTGTCGACATATAAGTAATAATAGTAATGCATGAACCGAATTTTGGGGTCCAATTAGTCCTTTTAACTTCAAGCATCTGGAAAATGGTCCTCTATTTGGTTCTCACAAATGTGAAGTTATTCTTTCTTTCTGTGTGGCTAGCCTTTATCTACTTCCCTGACCTCGGAGCGAATACATGATTTGAAGTTAATAAATTTTAATAACAATCTAATTTACCTACAATAATATAATTGAGTATAGACTCAAATATTTATAAATATTTCATAAATTTCTATTAGTATATACAACATGATTTGATTAAAATCTATCGAATTTTTCTGAGTCTAATAATAATAGTGATTTAGCTGTAAAGGATTCACCATAACGGCTTTAACATCAGATTTCGTACAAAGAGTCCAAGGTGGCAGGGTCGCAAAGTTTCATCACTTGTGGTAACGAATTACTTATAAAACATAGTAATGTATTTATATGTAACATCATTAATTGTTAGGCTTTTTGTTCATTAATTTTTTGAATAAAACGATACCTAATGTGTTAATGTCTACTACATTCATTCTAGTTTTGTAAATTTTCAAGAAAAAAGAATTATTTTGGTGAATTGATTTAAATAATAGCGTACTTCAATTAAAAATTCTGTAAAAAGATTAAGTACACTAATTAACATACTTTCCACCTTGTTATCTCTTCTGTTTCCGGCCAATATTTGCCGGAGCACCAGATTTACCGACATTCAACAAAAAATTAAGTGAAGTTTTTCTACCCCTCATCTTAAATGCTGCACAATCAAAATAGAAATACGAATGATACTACCTATTATGATGTACAATTAATAATTCATTTTATTATGAAACGGAGGAACTACTAAATATGATGTACAAGAAACATTAATAAAATTAAATAGTATTAATATTTTTCTCTAATATCGCCCGTATCAATATTATTTTCTCTAATACCTCCCGTCAAATAATTTGTAAAAGGATTAAGTAATCAACAAACTTCACCCATTTTGTTTCTCCCAAGACAAGATACCTTAAACAACTTTAAAAATTTCAGTATCTCCATCAAATTCATCTTGTTATCTCTTCTCCTTTTCCAGCCAATATTCGTCGGAGCACTAGATATTTCGGCATCCAACAAAAAATTAAGTACAACTTACTTTCCTCTCATCTTAAATGCTGCACAATTAAAATAAGGTGTATCAAAATAGAAATATTACTTGGTATTAATAATGTCATAATTTACTGGATATAAGAATAGTTCTAAATATAATGTACAATTAAAATATGAAATACTACTAAAATGGAATAAATATCCAAGCTAATATCAATATTATTTTCTCTAATACCTCCCAATTAAGTAATTAAGTAATTAACATCACACATTTTGTTTCTCCTGAAAGTAAAAACACCTTAAATAACGTTAAAAATTCAGCACCTCCATCAGCTCCATCTTGCTATCTCTTCTCCTTCTCCGGCCAATATTTGCCGGAGCACCGGATTTTCCGGCATCCAACGGGAAATTAAGTACAGCTTTTCTTCCTCTCATCTTAAAGGCTGCACAATCATAAGCTCTTGCAGCATCCACATCCGTATCAAATGTACCTAACCATATCCTTGATCCTTTTCTACTTGGATCTCTTATCTCTGCCGCGTATTTCCCCCATGGCCTTCTCCTCACTCCTCTGTAATTCTTCTTAGTTTCGGTACTTTTGTTTTCCTTAATGCTGCTTGAAATAGCACAGTTGTTGTCGTGTGTTGGATTGAGGATGTTGTCTGCATCGGTTTGGAATGCGTTCTTGTGTTCGTTATTTTTGTTTTTGTTAGTACTGCTGGAAACGGCAGAGCTGTTGTATGTTGGACTGAGGATGTTGTCTGAATCTGTTTTGAATGCGGTCTTGAGTTCGTTATTTTTGTTTTCCTTAGTACTGCTGGAAACGGCAGAGCTGTATGTTGGGCTGAGGATGATGTCTGAATCGATTTTGAATTCGGGGAAATCGGAGTGGAGATTGAAGTAACGGGAAATTGGAGAGTTGGGTTCGTTTAGGTATGAGGAATTGGGAGAATCTGATAGTGATGTGGAAGTAGATGGCTCAGTTTTTACTATCGAAGTAATGAAAACAGGAGACATATGATCGGAAAAGCAGGAATTGAGACTGTTGATGAATGATTCTGTATTTGTGAAATCTTCGAGGAGATGTCGTCTTATGAGTTCTAACGTTAATCCTTCGTCTTGTGTCGTCATCATTTGCATTATTATTTGGTTTTTCCTTGGTGAAGTTTGGAAAGTTTTTTGTGTTTATGTTTATGAGGGGGTTTCTGGATAAGGAAAATATTTGTAAGTTTTGTTGTAAAGGTTTTAATGTGAGTCTCTATATATGTGTAGTAGTATCATTATATATATAAATATTGACACACATGTATATATTTGTGCAAGAGGGGGAAAGGGAGGGGCTGGGGGTATGGCATTGGGGATACGGTTTGGACACTTTTTTTTTATTTGTGATAGTGAGTTTGTGATTAGCTGGAAAAAGATAAAGTTAGCTCGTTGTTTGTGTTAACGTAGAAAGAGTTATCCAATGTGTGTTGCATATCCTGTCATTCATTAATTTAGTGCTGTTATTTAATATGAAATTTTTTTAAAAAATAGGGTTGCTCTGAGATTTTGTTTTCAAGCTTTAAGAACACTTTCTTGTTTAATGAACTCTTAACGCTCACATGTGAATCTACATGAGCCATACTTACGGAATTTACATGAACCTAATAGCTTTACTTAAATTACTACTATCTATTAAAAATATATGCAAAATATCTAAACATATTTAACAGTAAACCTTGTAATTATTAAATATTACAATACAAGAAAATGGCTAAATTGTGACAGAGATTTTAGTCACAAATCTGTCACAAATTATTGATTGTGATGAATTTGTGACGGAAAAATATGCGTCTCAGAACCTTTGGTCATAAAATTATTGTGACGGATTTAATTTTCATCACAAAATTATTGTGACGGAACTGAGACAGATCGTCCGTCACAATATAAATTCTTAAATTTGACTTAAATTCCGTCACAAATTTATAACAAATTTGTGACAAAATAATCCGTCATAAAATAGTGACAGAATAATTTTCGTAGTAAATTTTCAAACCTAGTCACCACAATTGTGACAATATATTTCGTTATAAATAATTTGTGACAGACTAATTCAGTCACAATATGACTCTCTTGTCTATATTAGTAACAAATTTAGGATAGATTGTGACAAACTAAATCTGTCATAAAGTTTATTTGAATTTTTAATTTAATAAATAATAATAACGAAATACTAAGCTCTCTCTCTCACACTATATATATAAAAAATATAATACAAGATTTATAATTAAAAAAAGTCTGAAGTTAATTAAAACATGCAAAATCACAACTTCAATAAGCAAAAGTCTACCAATGTTTAAAATTTAAAGCATATAACTATCCAAAAAAGTGTGACAATGTTCAAGTCGACACTTGAAGCAACTAAAGTCCAAAATATTAAAGACTTAAGCATTAGATGAGTCCCTATTAGGGAGAGTAGGATTACTAAATGAGCGAGAAAATAATGGCATATCGCTCATCATGCGAGACCATTGCTCCTCCATAGATTTGAATCGATCATCAGTTTGTTGCCTCAAACGGAAAACCTCTTGCTCTACTCGTTGTTGCACCTCCAACTCTACACGCTCTTGAAAAACTCTCTCTTGATTTTCTCTCATATATGACACCTTTTTCTCAAGTATTTTGATGCGCTCTTCGGCAACATGATCGAACACTACAGCAGGAAAATTGCATGTCATATCTTTATACAAGGTTGAAGTTTGAGAGGCCAATTCATACACACATTATTTTTTTGTTCCACTCACAATACCAAAGTATATGCGATTTATATCGTGTTCTTAATCTTCTGATGAATCATCTGTTAATCCCGAAAGAGCAGTATATATGACAACCTCTATTTTATCCTAAAAAATATAAATAATCAACCAACAAAAACAGTATGAAAACAACCAGCCTATATAATACCACTAGCTAAAACAAGAAGATAAATCACTTTTGCATGTCAGCTCTTTGTAGGTGCAATATGGGAACTACATAACACATTAAATTTCTCTTACAATTGTTGGAAGCCCAGCGTTAGACTTCGCACTTCTTTCTAGCATGACGCAACATGATTCTTCACACTTGGAAGTGCATTCAGTTCATTTATATCACATTAATAGCCATCAATAGTGCTACATTCTGATCCAAATAGTTCATATATTAAAATCCACTTATACACAAACTAATCCATAAAAATTATAATTGGTCAGCAAGGACGGTTGTGCATAATGAAAAAAAAAAAACAGAAAAAGGAGAAAGCTGAAAACACCAGATGATTAAGAAAACAATCAACCCATTGCAGGTGCAATATTAAACTACATCACACAACACTAAATATTCTTGCAAATTTAGAAAACCAGCTGTCAGACTTGGACTCCTTACTGTTCTAACACTATGTCACAAAATTGACCAGAATGAGAAAAACACTCAGTTCAATAAAGGTACACTAACTATCAGTGGCACCGCATTATTTGTATTTTTAGAATACTCAGCCAACAGTATAAAAATTGACCAGAGTTGATGTGCCTGCCTGGTCTGAAATTTCAGTGGAAAAAGATACCCAGAATTTGCTACAGAAATCGAAAATCAAGTTCTTGAATGAGATTTAAGGCCCAAAAAGTATTACATTTGATCCCAAAGGGAGGGGACGTTACACAGGTATAGCTGATAGGAGAATTATATCGGGGATGGTCAGAAATGGAATGATTTCGCTTATACCTCTGCTAATAGGTGAGTTGTATTTTACTTGCCTACAGAGGTAAATTTTCTAAGACCTGAGTCCTGATCACTTTTCCATATTAATCTAATAGTGGAATCAGTTATTGATACTTGTGTCAAGGTAAACTGTCTACATAACACTCTATCAGCTTGCGGCCCTTCCCCGAATCCTGAGAGGATGGATGTCCTTTTAATAGTGTAAGGTCGTATGTACCAGTATTCTTTAGCTGACGTTAATTTGGGGTTGTTCTTAAATTGCAGCTAAAAGGACTAAAATAGAAGCTAGGAGAGGAAACAATATCCCCTGCATTCAAGCATTACTAGTATTTTAATGATAGAAAAGTTATAAAATGCTTAGTGATTATGTGTGGCGTTATCAAATCTTGATTTTGTTTAGACTGTAAAACTAAAAAACAAATGAGCATCAATAGATATTGTTTCTTCGATAATTAACAATAGATCTTGTATCAATTTGTTTGCATGAAGATACAAGTGTTGGACAAGTTTTTCCTGTTATTTTTTGCAATCTTATCGCGCTAGTGCACAATGCTAGATGGTGGTAGTTTTATACTTTCACATCATAAAGGCTGCATGTAAAGATGTCTCTCTCTTGGCTTTTTCCCTCTAGAGCTAACTCAGCAAACCTTATACTTTTTATCAAGCAGCAAAGAGAAAAAACATTTTGCTACCAGAAGAAATCCTAAGAAAAATGTTCTTCCTCAGTAAAATAGAGCCCAAGTTAAAAGAATTACAAACTCTTTTATATTTGCAGATACAAGTGAATCTGGTTTCACTCACGCAGAAAGACTAGGACAAGATAAAAGCACTTCAGCAATTTTCAATAATGTAACCTATTACCGCCAAGAATCCTAAGCTGAGATGGAAAATCATATTGCAAAATGTCTCTTCATCTAGTGCCACGAGAAGCAACAAAGAGAGTAAATCAAACAAAAGCACCACTCATACTGCAAAGCCAACAGTCAAGAACAAGACCCTTGTCAAGAAGAAAGCAAAATCGAAAGCAACAGTGACATCCGACACTTCTAATCTGACCTCTGAACAATTTATCTATCAGTAATGTCAGTGTGCTCTCAAGAATGTAAGAAACGAGTCTGGTAAGGGAACTACGATTCAAGGTTCTGGATGTACAACCACTGAATCAAGTGAAAATAGCAATCGCTGTCATGCTACTAAACCAGGCTTTGCAAATAATAGCCATGATGACAGGGTTACCCCTGTCTTGAAACCCAACAAGGCATCAAAATCTAGAGAGCAAGGGGACATTTCACAAAGCTCAAAGAACAATATTGGTGATTACAGTTGTAGCACAACCATCAGCGACAAGAGCAATCTAAGTGCAGTAAAACTAATATTTTGCACTAGAATGACTGTAAAGGATAGTAGATGCACTTAAAACCAACAAAAGCCTGGCGGAAATCATAAAACAAATGACAACATAATGATTGTAAATCCGGGAATATGCTCCTAACAAAGTAGCGACATAAACGTGGTGTTTCAGAGCCTTACCTAGCTGAGGCACCTCTCTGTTCATGGAAGGCATACATAAATATTAATACAAGATCAAGTTCAAACACAAGAAGCAAACCACAACAAGAACAACAAGATGTCAACGACAATACTAGTGAATCGAAATAGGCTACACCCGACTTCACTAGACTTCAAGATTTCAACAAAAACCAGATTTTTAAGAGTACAAGATTGCAACAAGTGTAGTGAATCAAAATTGGCCCCACAAGGCTTCACTACTTCAAGATACAAATAAAAAGTCACTCGACTTGCAAGATCTATATTGATCTCATGCTTTCAAGATCTAAAGAATGAGAAGCTTATTAGCAAACTTACATTAATGTTCTTCGACTTGGCATCAACAAAACTTCCATCCTTTTTTTGGTGTAACTTCTTAAATATCTCCCATGAATTTGGTTCATGGCCCATTTCGGTTGCCTGAAAAAAAGTTCAACATTAAAATCGGAGATAAAGTCAAAGAATTAATCTATTAAAGTACGAAATTTATCAATTTTATGATATGCTCTACTGTTGACCTGGAACCGCTGATATGCTTGCTTGGACCAATGCCCGGACCACTAGTTTCACTACATCGATTTTAAGTTGCAATATGAGGTTTGTTCTTAAATTCATCAGAAGCTCAATATGTCTTCCAGCTTTGCCAATCATCATCCGACACAAAATTTGATTTGTTTATTTCTCTTCTCCAATGATACGTTACTTTGGTATATAAGTTGGAGGCCACCTTCTTCCAAGTACGTTCGATTATGGAATTCTCTGTAGAATTCCACTGATATGATTTCTAGAAAAAAAAATAGTTAGAGACATAAACACAACAATAACATTATAAATTTTTAATATAAAGTAATATTTATCATGAATTCATGCCAATAGAATTTACGAATGGATTCAGTAACACTCCTCTATGTGTATCCAGTAGCATCTTGTCGTTCCTTAAAATTTTCTGTGATGGTCTTTGAGATAGAATGACCATTAGGGACAAACCTGAAATATAATTATAAATAGTAAACTATACATTTTATGAAATTTATTTTTTAAAAAAGTTGAATAACTTTTGTAAAAATATCTTCTCTTACTTTTTTCCGACAACTGATATGACCAACCTCCTAATTGTTGATGAGCTGCTACTAGACTCAAGAGGGATATCTATGGAACCGGGAGTATCAGAAGAACCAGCAATCAATGATGGTGTATCACTCATATTCTAAAATGACAATTATTCTATAACTGCAAAACAAAGTTCATGAAAAATGAATCATGTGAAATAAATTGTTTAGAAAGACAAAGAAAGAAGAAAAAAATTATCACTTTTACCCATTCTATTCCACTTTAAGAAGAAGAGCATCAGTGCTATTTTTTTACCAATATATGGTACTATGGTTGATTTCCATGTGGACACTGTTAAAACTGTTTCTAGCAAGCAGAATACCAATCGCAACTGTTATATCCGTATCATTTTGCAATGCCCCTGGTACCCCTTTTACACCTATCGATACAAATGCTGCTAAGAATCATAGTTCTATTTATTTGAAGGAAGTTTCATTTCGTTCTAAGGATCCAAGGCACATAAGTGAAGTTGTTCAGCTGATTAAAACTCTTATACGAAATGTTATGGCCAGGGAGTCAGAGAATGCCGAAAGGGCGACTTTGGTGAACAGATGAAAATATGTCTATAGGAGAAATACCAATTACTCCATGGCATTTGGCAGCGGCTACATAGTTTTATATAAGACAAGCCACTCAATGGACGAGTTGGATTTACACAATTAACTCTACTAAAAACATCGGAAGAGCAACTGAGATGACATTAAACTCTATTCAAACAAGCGACTCGGGTAGTTTGACGTATGATAAGAAAGTGCTTGCGCTGAGGAACTCAATAATTTGATCCCAAAGAATGGAATTGGCTCAAAGACCAATGATATTTAACATGAAAAATTACCTAGTGATACTAATAAAGAGCAGAGGAAGCTAAAGTTTATATGTTAATCCGATTCCAAACCCATCTAAAAGTCTAGCTATAAGCAGGACATAGACATTAGGCGGCCACAACATTTTTAAGTCACTAAAAAAATATAGCATGGATGACATAATAAGCATAGGGCGATGACCAACGCTGTCAGCTATGGATACAAAACAAATTGTGACAAGGAACAACCCTATCAGTGCCTTCTGACCCCAGAAACAACCCCATGAGTTCCAAGAAACAACAAAAACTCATGCTATATCGCTAGTTAAGGGCAATTCTGTTGGAATCAATCTATTCCATACCTTAACAAGCAAAAAAAGGACCTAATCCATACCTCAATAAGCTGAAAAATATAGAAATTGAGATAAACTACCTCAATAAGTTGAAGAAGAATCGAAATTGAGATGAACTAAGTGCTTGCAGAAGAAATTGAATGTGGATTCTCTCAGTGAATGCGACTGCTTTGTGGTAGAAATTGAATACCTATGAAGAAATTAAGAAGATGAAAAATTAAGGATTTTGAGTGTAATTGATGGAAAAAGACGACATAAAAAAAGAGAGAGAAAACAAAAAATATTTTAGAGGGAACCAAATTCTGCTTTTGGCGGAAATATATCCGTCACAAATAAATTTTTTTTAAATTTTTGTTGTAATGGAATAAATTGTCCTAAATTTTTATTACATTAATTACTTTTTAAAAAAATTGTGATGGAATGCTCAATCTGTCACAAATTTAGTAATGGATTTGTGACAGAAAGTTATTATTTTTTCTCATCAGCTTTAATTTATGATAAAAATATTTCTGTCATAAAAATTATATTTAAATCTGTCACAAATCTGTTATTCTTTCAATACTTATGTGAAAATAAAAAAATTAATTTTTTTATATTTATGCAAAAATAATTCATCATAAATTCATCAAAATTCTGTCACAAATTGTGACAGAAGTATTTCGTCTCAAATATTCCGTCACAATTTAATCATTTTCTTGTAGTGTTAACTTGACATATAAATATTTAATTACAAAGTTATCAGCTTAAATTATACTTATAAGGTAGCTTTTGCATCTCATTTTATGTGGCACCCCTGATTTGACACCGTATTTAAAAAAAATTTGAAACATGCGGTAAGATAATTCTTGAATATTTATGTGAGATAAAAAAAAATTAAAGTTTAATTATTTCTAATTATAATAAGATGATATTCTTTTTTAAACGAGTTAAAAAAATTGTATCATATAAATTTGGATGAAAGGAGTAGTATATTATTCCTTTCATCTCATATTATGTGACACACTTTCTTTTTCAGTCCGTCACAAAAATAATACTTCATCTTACTATAATTAGAATAATTTAGTTTTAAAAGTGTCATTTTATTCTTAACGAAATAATTTATTGTGACATAAATGTTTAAGGATAATTTTAAACTACAAAATTTAAAATTTTCTTTTTATCATTATGTTAAGTTAAAAAATGTCAAATAGAATGAGATAAAAAAATAATAAATTTAATCTTTATTAAATTTAGTAAGAGTTATCCATAACTTAAAAGGGATGGATGTGAGGTGTAGCTTGTGGGGTGCAAGGGATAGATGCAAATTGTGTCCCATGGATGTTGGAGAGGGGAAATTGATTTGTTGGTAATGTTTACAGGTTTAATAATTACCCAAGTTGGAAGATGACCAAATACACTCTCTGTCTAATGTCTTCTTCATCACAAGTTGGGAGGCTGTAGGGTCACGTGTCATAAAATCCTATAGCATCTCCATCAAGTGGAGGATTTTTAGCAACTTTTTAACCGATAAATAAGCAGGTTTTACGTATATGCTAGAGAATAATAAATTTTGATAGTTCTCACAAGGCTGCTTCATTAATTTTAATTAATTTATTAATTTAATAAAATTATGATATGTAGTTGATATTGAGATATAGATAAAATTATTTTATTTTCTTACTTGTCAAATGAGACTTTGTATGTGGTGTGTCATGATTTGAGAAATTATTATTGAGTTTTTTCTTAAATTTTTAATTGTTCAACTATTTTAAAAAAAAAATAGAGAGAAAAGTCTCAACTGAATTATTTAGAGTCCCCTGTTGTTAAATAATCAGTAAATGTCTTAACTAATTTTATAAGGTTATATTTATTTATGATGAACGGAATATTGTTCTCAATATTTGCTAATTACTTTTTATGTATTGAATTAAATTTTTGCATGAACAATTTTATCTTACTTTTGAAATTATCAATAAAATCGTTTAAATATTGAAAGCTAAAATTATTGATAAAATTAAAAATGAAGGTAGCGGTATCAATTAAGATCAGATTATTTTTAAAATACTTTTTAATTGGTTGAGAATTAATATTCTTAGGTATAAATTAAATAAAAAGAATTAATATATTCTCGAGGTTCATTTTGATGAATTTAATTTTTTACCCCTTAATTTAAAGTAAAACTGAGCTTAAATTATCACATTAACAAATTTAAATTCTTGCCACATGAAATTATGAATAAAATTAAGACTTAATAAATATCTGAAGAAATATATTTTTATTTATAGCTATAGAATATATGTTCATAAAACTATTAATATTTTTCAATTTATGATCTTTGTGAGTTATAATTTTTTTCTATATTAAATCATATTATTATATAAAATATTAACTTACTTGAATTTGAGTCTGAGCTTAGCACGGATCTTATAAAACTAGTTTTAGTGATATATTTTAAAATTGTGCACGTCTATAGATTCAGAGCAGATAAAATTACTAACAAATTGGATCATTATTTATGATATTAGAGTCACTCATATGTTAGCATTGTTGATTGTGAGTCAGAATTTGAGCAGATAAAATTACTAACAAATTGGATCGTTATTTATGATATTACAGTCACTCATGTGTTAGCTTTATTGATTGTGAGTCGAAATTTAATTGAATTTAGGCAAATATCAGGAAGGCCTAGCAAATTTAAATGTTGAGTTTAGGCAAAGTTCATGTGACACCATATCTTGAGATACGAATTCCACATAGGCAAAAATACATAAGAAATGCTGAGTATATATTTAAGTAGGTCTTACATTTTAGTGACGTATTCTAGCTAAAGTCGGATGAATCTAAAATCAGAGTAGATAATATCTATTGAGCGCATGTGCTATTACGTACAGGTTATATATACATTAAAAACTCTATGAAATAAGATGTTAAATACTAATACATAAATGAGAGAGTTCGACCCTCTTCAATGCTTTCTGAATTGAGCCTGTCACACAGGGTTCATCTAGTGCGGTTTACATTCCTGTGTAATTTGCAGGCTAGCTATTACACGGTGGAGATCTACCCACTGCGCACTCATCCAACAGGCAGGCTGTGACAGAGATTATAGCGGCTGAAGGTTATTCTGAGATTTCAAAAATATAATCATTTTTTTAATACATCCTACTAATTAAACGTCCCCTAATGCTGTAGAAATCATAAGTCAATGATTGCTTTGGACTTTACCTAGAATGATTTTCAAAATCCTGGTCCTTTAGGAGTTTAGGGTTCTAAATGGAGTCTTGAGGCCAATTGAATCAAAATCTAAAAGAATCCATGGCCCTAGGTTGGGTTTCCGCTTCAAATCTCTCAATGACGTTGCAAAAAACAACTAAGGTCTCTCTGATGGACAGTTTTGAGTATTTTAAGTTACCCTATCGCTTTAATAAAAGTGTAAACAACATAAATTCCCTACACAATGAAAATAATTACACAAAATCCCTTCTTATTTTCTCTCTCCCTTTTTTTACAAACATACTCATACATTCGGTCACATATTATACATTGGTCAAATGTATGATGTAACGGCTAATCCTAAATTTAAGGTAATTGAAATAATACTTATTTTAAAGTTCCTTAATTGAAGGCAATAATTGGGCAACTTTAACTCTTTTCTGTATAAAAGTAGTATCTTGATATTGAATTTCAAAAGTTTTCTGAAAGTTTTTTTTTTTTTTTAATCTTTGATTCAAGATTTGGAAAGGAAAAGCAATAAATTTCTTCTACATACATTTTTCAGTACTACTTAAATCAATATGAATATCCCCATATTGCTGCGATATGCTGGAATTTGGGAGTCAAAAATAAGTTATAAGTCATACAAAAGTGACACAATAATTGTTTCGGAAGGTATTACTTTCTTGAAATTGGTTTCTACGATCGCCATGAAATTGGATATCCACGAAGTATGAATAAAAATAGAAGTTAAATATGTGGTTGAAGGAAATTCTTCTCCAATTGTCATAAGAAACAACAATGGAGTGAGGGTTTACGTTGAGTTGAAGAAACAATTTTGTGGATTGATTAATTTTTCGCTTTATATTTTTTGATATTATAGATCTAGGAAATTATGCCAAATTCTTGAATTTTTGTGAAAAATAAATTGTACAGTATTTTTGTTGAGCTTCAAAAAAAGTAGGATGCCTAAGAAAATCTTACTCTTTCTCATTTGTGCACATTTATGCTTCTTTTGATGATTGGTGTGTTCTTGCAGATTTAATTGAACTCCATTTATTTATTATTTTATGTTATTTCAGTTCTGAAAATGTTTAGTTAGATTTACTTGTTTACCTATTTGCAGGTTCATGTAATTGGATAGATTTCAATAGATTCTGCTTTGAATATTGGAAGAAGATAGAATAATCTGTGGATTTTGGAATGAAACTGTACCATTTCAGTTAACTTACAAATGTATGATATGTTGTTATACATTCAAATCATTGTATGATGAAAACTGTGCTAATCCGGTAAACATTTGAATGTATAATATTTGACTATACATTCGTCTATGTGTATAATGAAAACTGCCGCAATGACAGAAATTGTATTTTGCTCTGGTTTTATTATTTTTAAAATGTTTGTTTAATCCATTGACTCAATTTTAAAAATTTTATGCAGTTATGTACTGATTTGTCATAACAAAGACTGCAAGTGGGTACACGAGTGATAATGAGGATCCTCATCGGCCGTGGAATAGTTTTCTCCAAACAATTGATGAAAGTGCACTTGTTATTTTAGAGTAGCATTTTTTTTTATAATAGTCGGCATTGAAAAAACTAATTCTTGATTTTGTAGTTAATGTTAAATGGTTACAATGTTACTTTTTGGATGTTAATTCACTTTTTATGGATGTTCTTATTCTTATTATACATATATAAAGTCTGAAGAAATATTGTGCAATTACTTACACTATATTGTAATGTTAGTAATATAGTTTGGTAGTTATTGAGTTTGTCTTACATTTTATTATATATTACATATAAAACTAAATTACAAAATAATGTGTTACTGTATATATCAACATATTGAATTTTTAACAGTAGATAAATTATGTTATAAGTTAATAATACATTGAACAAGTGTCTCATACGTTAAACATATGTATTACATAACATCATACACGTTGTTAAGAGTTCACGACTTAATAGAAAATAAAGAAAATATTTAATGTCATACATATTTATAAACTATAACACTATATCATACATTATTAACATACTTTTAATGTATTTTTTACATTAAATACATTGTGAACGTATCATACATTTACTCGAAAGTATAATCTATAATCATACACATAAAACAAAATGGAAAAGCAACTTAAAATTATCACGAATTATCTTATATAAGTCTGTCATTTCTTATGTTGTTTAAACAAAAAATAATACATGTAGTCGATTAAATGTCACTGTTGTCAGTAAAACATCATGCATGTTAATAAAGTATAATAGTATATCATACATTATATATATATATATATATATATATATATGAAAGTTTAATGTATAATTGTGTAATACACATTACGTTTCAACAACTATTTACTATAATAGTTGCCAAATTACACACCCACAATAAATGTATAAGGAGTATGAATAAGGATAAGATCCCTTCAACACCCACTTCTCATATAAGCATCAATTTTCGATTCATTCATAGAAGACACCTTCAACACCCACTTGCAGTCTTTGTTACGACAAATCAGTACATAGCTGCATAATTTTTTTTAAACTGAGTCAATGAATTAAACAAACATGTTAAAAATAATAAAAGCAGAACAAAATACAATTTCTGTCATTGCGACAGTTTTCATTATACACATAGACGAATGTATAATCAAATATTATACATTCTAATGTTTATTGGATTGACACAATTTTTATTATACAATGATTTGAATGTATGGCAACATATTATACATTCGTAAGTTAACTGGAATCAAATCAAAGAACATTATACACTGACAGACATGTATAATAAAACATTATACATTCGTATATTTAGCAAGAATAACAACAAACGAATCAACTTTAGGACAAACACTTCTTCAAAACGTCAAAGAACAAATTACCATAGAATATAAGCTCAGCAAATAGAATTGATCAAGAACATCAAAGTTAGGCTCATCAACATCAATCTCCTTATCACTATAATCATCATCCACCACAAAATTGGACTCAATCTGATTCTGTGGGACAACCACTTCCAATTTCACTTCCACTTTCTTTAGCGGAGCAGGGAAGAAATCAAGATCGCCACATAACCCCATTTTCTCAAATATCATCATCTTGAAAGCAAGTCAATCACACCAAAAAATGAAGCAAGACTAAGCAGCTAATACACAAAATTTACAGATTATTCTATCTTCTTCCAATATTCAGAGCAGAATCTATTGAAATCTATCCAATTACATGAGCCTGCAAATATGTAAACAAGTAAATCTAACTAAATATTTTCAGAACTGAAATAACACAAAATAATAAAAATGTGAAGTTCAATCAAATCTGCAAGAACACACCAATCATCAAAAGAAGATCCAAGAATTTGGCATACTTTCCTAGATCTAAAATATCAAATTAATTTAACTTACCTAACTATATGACTAATTCAACAGAAGTGAAAAAAACAAAAATCATATTCAACAAAATCAAGAACAAAAAAAACACATAAAAATTCAATCTTGAAGCAAAAGCTCAAATATTTACATCAAATCTAAAGATCAAACACAATTATTTTAATAACAGAATAAACCCCATATGAAAAAATCAACACCAAATTCCAATAAAGATCTTAACTTTGCCACATAAAAATAAATATTTTTAAGAAATAGTTGTACAGAGGACGAAGAAGAATGCCTAAAAAATATTGTACTTTTTTTTTTTGCAAAAAACTAGTGTTTCACATGCGTAATAATTAAAAGAGAGAAAGTTAAAAGTAAAGGAATTTATGTGGGAGTATATAGGGGAGTAAATTACGAAAGATATATTGAAATTGTGAGATGTATAATGTTTACGAGAGAGAAAATTGAAAGCAAAGGGATTTATGTAAATAATTTGGGATATGTGTAAATATTTTAGCAAATTGGTATATAATGTAATTAGGTAATTTTAGCTAGTGTATACATGTAAATTTTAATTAATAAAATCTTATAGCATATGATATGTTCCTTAACATGTCCCTAACACATACACTGTTATCCTCTTGAGTGAATCCTGAGTACCAGCTTTAAAAAAAGAAATTGGGGGTTGGGGAAGGGGGAAATTGGAGAGGTATCACAATATGGAGAATCGAATCCTCACCGATAAGGTGAAAGTTCAGATAGCCAACCAACTGAACTACTAAGATTTTCGAATCATGAGTACAAATTACCTCGATCTCGTGATAGTTACAATCATATATAAGCCCCTTTGGCTAGTCCAAACTTAGTTATAAAATATTTTAGGGCTTTATAACTAAATAGTTGACTTCCCAATATAATAATAAGTATAAATAACATAAATACCAATCATTTTGAAAGTAATTACACTCTCTCCCACTTTTTTAATTACTTTACTCTCTCTCCCTATTAATATACATAACATAGCCGACATATATATAGCATTCTATGTATATGTTGAGATTTTTGTAATGTATTTAGAGAGTTGAAATTTTTTGTAATATTAGAAATATAAGTTGTGTATTTGTGTAATTTTTAGAAGACTTTATTCATGACAAAATCTCCTTCGAGTGTGACCAAAAGTTAAGTGATCAAAACGTTCAACACAAAATCATGAGAAAGCAAGAAAGGCAAAATACTTACGATGATATATGATGGACTTCCACATAAATAAATTAGTTCGAAAAAAAGTCGCGGGCCATTTTACTTTACAATAACTTAACTATGCTTTTATTCACACTAGTTTAACCGCACGCATCTCGCATCTGTAACGTTTGATTAGTTAAAACTAAAAGACTTTGTCTATTGCGGAGATTTTTAATAAAATGTAAAAGTTTAAATCACTTTTCAAAAATCTTGCACACTTTAATATAATAATGTAAATATAAAGATATACACATATATGTTTTAGCACTAGAAATTTCAAGTGGTTGATGGATCATTACTTTTGCGTTTGTCATATAGTACCTCTTTTCCTTGTTGTCACATGCTAAGAGAGACGCATCAATTTGAACATTATTTGTGTTACGATTATTTTTCTTTGTGTGTGTATATATATATATATATATATATTTAAAAAATTTCTTTATATTTAAAATGATTTTTTTTATAAAATCATTGAGTACATTCTTATTATGTACTTAAAACTTTTAAAAATCTGGTATTTCTTAAATTTTTCTTATTCGAGTAGTTTTATATTTTATTTCTAATTTTTTCAAATCTTCTTAAAAATAAAATTTTGTTGATTTAAAATTCTAGTGAAAAATGTATCTGTTGTCATTAATTTTGATGACTTCTAATAAAAAAAAGTTTTATCATAAATATATTTAATTAATTTTCAACTCTTTAATTAGGAAAAATTATTGAAACTTCAATGACTTCTAATAAGAAAAAACTTTACCATAAATATATTTAATTAATTTTTAACTTTTAAATATTAGAAAAAAAAAAAGTTAAAAGACGATTTTGTCTAAAGTAAGAACTTTTAATGAAAGATAAAAAGTTCAAACAATATTTTTAAGGTCTTTCACACTTTTAATATATTATAGGTATAAATATAGATATACATATAGATATAGATATAAATTATAGATTAATCACTCTTACACTCTTTTAACACGCATATATACCGGACAACAAATACCAAGTCAAGTGTATGCATGATACTCTCACCGTTTCAAAATATTGTCACCATTTTTTCTTTGAAAGTCAAATGATATGAACTTTCATCAGTATTTTAAGTTATATATTTTTATTAATCTGTATAGATTTTTGAATATATAGATAGTTTAAATTTTAAAAATTAAATTAATTTAATCTAATTTAACTCTGAAAATTAATTAAATTAATTCTAAAAAAAAAACATGACAATTATTTTAAAAAGAAAAAGTATTTATTTGATGAGAAAAGAGAGAGATTTTGTTTATTTGCTGAAGGATAGAGTTGTGTGTACCATATGTCACTAGGAAATAGTACGTACCCGAGGAAATAGTCACCTTACGTATAAGCTGACCAGTTTGTCATCGTTATAAACAAAAGAAAAGAAAACAGTCTTGGTTATAAAAATCAGTACGGAAAAAACAGGTTTATAATAGTTGATAATCACGTGGGTAAATAGCTGTTGATTTTTATTTTTAAATATCAATTTATTATTTTCAAGTTCATCTGATACACTGAGAAGTTAATTATTCACGAGATTTTTTTTTTTGTGAGGAGTGAATTTTAAAATAAAAGCTCTTTCTCTTTATTTTCCAATTTATGAGACAAAAATAAGCTCCACATAATTAGTAGGATGTATCAGTTATATGAGACATAAAATAAAATTGTAGATCTATTACCAATCATAAGAACATAAAATTGTGATCTAGAAGGGTAAGAAAATGAGGGCCGGGGAGGGTCGACCCAGAATTAAGTGGGGTGACTTGACGCCAGTTAGTGCACTGGAGATAGGGGAGAAGGTGACGGGAATTGGGGTGTGGGAGTGTAGGAGGATGTGGATGGTATGTGGGATAGGGCTGCCAGTTGCATCAAGGAGACTGTTAGAGAGATGTTGGGTGTTTCGAGGAGTTGGACAGGACAACATCGGAGGGACTGGTGGTGGAATGAAGAAGTTAAGAAGAAAGTGGAGATTAAGAAGGGGGCGTATGTGAAGTTAACTGAGAGTAAAGATGAAGAGGAGAAACAGGTGAATAGGAGGAATACAAATTAGCTATGAAGAAGGTTAAGTTAGCAGTTACGACTGCTAAGACAGCAGCGTTTGAGAGCTTGTAGAGGAGAGAGACGAGGAAAAGAGGTTGTATAGGTTTGCTAAGGCTAGAGACGGAAGAGTCGTGACCTCGATCAAGTGAAGTGCATTAAGGGAAGATGGTAGAGTACTAGTGGAGGATGTTCACATTAAGAGAAGATGATAAACGTATTTTCACAGATTCTTGAACGATGAGAGGGACAGGTACATTGAGTTAGAGGGCTGCAGCACTCAGGGAAGTGTCGTGATTTCAGTTACTGTATACGTTTTATGGTTGAAGAGGTCAGAGAGGCTATTCGCAGGATGTGGAGAGGTAGGGCGACGGGGCCTGACGAGATCCTGGTGGATTTTTTAAAGTATACCGGCAGGGCAGGTTTAAGGTGGCTGACTGATTTGTTTAATGACATTTTCAAAACAACAAAAATGTCTGAGGCTTGAAGATGGAGTACGATGATTTCTTTATATAAGAATAAAGGTGACATTCAGAGTTTCAACTACTACCGGGGTATTAAGTTGTTGAGTCATACTATGAAGATTTGGGAGAGGATGATCGAGCGGAGGTTGAGGAGGATCGGGTCTATTTCGGAGAATCGGTTTGGATTTATGCCCGATCATTAAACTACAGAGGAAATTCACCTGGTGAAGCAGTATAGGGAAAGAAAGAGGGACTTACACATGGTGTTTATAGACCTGGAGAATGCGTATGACAAAGTCTTTGGAGATGCTTGGATGTGAGAGGGGTCCCGGTAGCGTACATCAGATCTATTAAGAACATGTATGATGGAACGAAGACTCAGGTGAGGACGGCGGGAGGAGACTTAGAGCATTTTTCTATCTTTATAGGATTGCATCAGGGATCAACTCTTAGTCCGTTCTTATTTGCGTTGGTGATGGATATATTGACGCGGGGTATCCAGTGAGAGGTGACTTAGTGTATATTATTTGTGGATGACGTAGTTCTGATTGATGAGACGCGGGAAGGTGTGAATGATAAATTGGAGGTTTGGAGACAAAGCCTTGAATCTCAAGGATTCAGGTTGAGTAGGACCAAGACGGGGTATATGGAATGCAAGTTTAATGACTTAAAGAAAGAGAACGAAGTGGTAACGAGGCTGGATTCCCAGGTTGTTTGTAAGAGGGATAGTTTTAAGTATCTTGGGTCTATAATTCAGGGGAATGAACAGATTGACAATGATGTAGCTAACCGTATTGGGGCAGGTTGGATAAAGTAGAGGCTCATCTCGGGAGTGTTGTGTGATAAGAAGGTGTCCCCTAAGCTTAAAGACAAATTTTACAGAGTGACAGTCCGTCCGGCCATACTGTATGGAGTGGAGCATTGGCCAATGAAGAACTCCCACATTCAAAAAGTGAAGGTGGCAAAAATAAGAATATTGTGTTGGATGTGTGGTCTTACTAGAGGGGATAGAGTTACGAATGAGACTACCCGAGAGAAAGTGGGAGTGACTTCGATAGAGGACAAGATACGGAAAGTGACGTTAAGATGGTTTGGGTATGTGATGAGGAAGGGCACAAATGTCCCAATTCTTAGGTGAGAGAGGCTAGCTTTGGATGGTTTCATGGGGGGTAAAGGTAGGCTGAAGAAATACTGAAGGGAGGTGATTAGACGTGACATGGAGCATTTACAGCTTACTGAGGATATGACCCTAGATAGGAAAGTATGGAGGTCGCGGATTAGGTTAGAAGGCTAGTGTATATGGGTGAGTCATAGCAAGTTGTTAGGAGAGCTTTGGTGTAGCCGGGCAAGCAATCTTAGGACTGTGTCCATAGGTAGGAGATGCTAGTTAGGAGAGTTTGAGTGTGGTTGGTGTCTTTGGTTGGTGAGTGTATGGTATTACTATGTGGGTGTCTTATTTCTTATTTCAGTTATTCCATCCACCCTGTTTCATGTTTCATTACGACTTTGTTTACTGTTCATTATCTTGAGCCGGGGGTCTATCGAAAATAACCTCTCTACTTCTTTGGAGGTAGTAGTATAGACTGCGTACATTTTACCCTCTCCAAATCCCACTCTGTGGGAATACACTGAGTTTGTTGTTGGTGAAGAACATAATAGATCAAAAAGGGAAAAAGAAAAAGAAGAAACTTTTAGGGTTCGTTTGACCATAAAAAGATTTTACATTCTTTTGGAGTTAAATTTAAAAAATATGTTTGAACATAAAATTCTAAAAAATTCTATTTTATTTTTTTACCCTTTCTTTTAAGTATTTTGGGTCTGTGATTCAGGGCAATGGTGAGATTGACAAGGATGTAACGCATCGTATTGGGGCAGGATGGTTGAAATGGAGGCTCACTTCGAGAGTTCTATGTGATAAGAAGGTTCCCCCAAAGCTTAAAGGTAAGTTCTATAGAGTGATAGTCCGGCCGGCTATGTTGTATGGCCAGTTAAGAACTCCCACATCCAAAAGTTGATGGTGGCGGAGATGAGAATGTTGAGATCGATGTGTGGATACACCAGGAAAGATAGGGGGAGGAATGGGATTATTCGGGAGAAGGTAGGAGTAGCCTCTGTGAAGGATAAGATGCGATAAGTGAGGTCACGTTGGTTCAGGCAAGTGATGAGGAGAAGCTCTGATGCTCCAGTGCGGAGGTGTGAGACACTGGCTATAGATGGTTTTAGGCGGGGTAGAGGTAGACCAAAGAAATATTGGAGGGAGGTGATTAGGCATGATGGAGCAGTTACAGCTTACGGAGGACATGACCCTCGATAGGAAGGTGCGAAGGACGCTGATTAAGGTAGAGTGTTAAGGGGTGGGAGTGCGTCGATAATAGTATGGGAGCGTTCTTTTGTGTCTGGAGTTTTTTGTTTGGGGTGTTGAGGCTGTTGTATTATCGTGTGGCTATTTTTGTATACCGTACTAGTTTATATGCACGTATTTTTTTGTTTGTTACACTGTTAGTTTATTTTGCGTATCGTACTAGTTTATATACACTTATCTTTTGTGTTTGTAATACTGTTATCGATCCTAAGCCGGGATTCTATCGAAAATAGTCTCTCTACTTCACCTGAGGTAGTAGTATGATTTTCGTACACTCTACCCTCCCCATACCCTACTATGTGGGAATATACTGGGTATGTTGTTGTTGTTGTTTTAAGAATTTTTAAAAATTTCAAAAATAACATAAATTGGAGTTCACTTTTTCCACTTTAAACTATCCATAAAAATCAAAAAACAACTCTAATTTATTTTATGGTCAAACAAAACTCTAATTTTTAAATATTAATTTTTATTTTCAAAATAAAAACTACTCCCTCCGTTTTATAATAAATGAATTGTTGAATTTTGACACACAGATTAAGAAAAAAGCATTAAAGACATAAATTTAACACAACTTTCCATTTTTACCCCAAAAGAAAAAAAAACTAACCTTGTAATATCTTTTCAAAAGTTAATTGGTTGTCAAATCATAAGGGTAAATTTGAAAAAAAAAAAATCAATGATTCACTTATTTTGAAACACTAATAAATACCCCAACAATTCACTTATTTCGAAATGGAAGGAGTATTTTTTAACGCATACTTTTCTATATTACAGAAGAGCTGGTTTCGACCAGCTCTTTATTGTTTATCATTTTATCCTTAATTGCTCTATGATTTACTATATTACCCCTAATTAATTATTATAAATTATTTATATATTAGAATTAATAATATTTTTTTTATTATATTACACCTAATAAATTATTATAAGTCATTTATATATTAGAATTAATAATATTTAATTAAAAAAGTAGATATTTATGATGTTTGTTTCAATTGCACTAATCGTGATTTTACTATATCATCCCTAATTAATCATTATAAGTCATTTATGTATTAAAAAATTAATAATATTTAATTAAAAAAATAGATGACATGTCTGCCTATATTAACCCTAACTGTTCAGTAAATTATAGAAGAGCTGGTTTCGACCAGCTTTTTATTATTTATCATTTTATCCTTAATTGCTCCGTAATTTACTATATTACCCCTAATTAATTATTATAAGTCATTTATATATTAGAATTAATAATATTTTTTTATTATATTACACCTAATTAATTATTATAAGTCATTTATATATTAGAATTAATAATATTTAATTAAAAAAGTAGATATTTATGACGTTTGTTTCAGTTGCTTTAACTGTGATTTTACTGTATCATCCCTAATTAATTATATTAAGAAATTAATAATATTTAATTAAAAAAGTAGATGACATGTCTGCTTATATTAACCCTAATTGTTCAGTGATTTATTATATTATCCCTAATTAACTATTATAAGTCATTTATATATTAGAATTAATTAAATATTAGAAGTCATTTATATATTAGAATTAATAATATTTAATTAAAAATAGGTATTTATGACATTTGTTTCAGCTGCTTTAACCGTGATTTTACTACATCATTCCTAATTAATTATTATAAGTCATTTATGTATTAAAAATTAATAATATTTAACTAAAAACTAGCTGCTTCGTCATTTACTATATTATCTCTGATTGCTCCATGATTTACTATATTACCCCTAATTAATTATTGTAAGTCATTTATATATTAGAATTAATACTATTTTTTTATTATACTATCCCTAATTAATTATTATAAGTCATTTATATATTAGAATTCATAATATTTAATTTAAAAAATAGATATTTATGAAGTTTGTTTTAGATGCTTTAATCGTGATTTTACTATATCATCCCTAATTAATTATTATAAATCATTTATATATTAAAAAATTAATAATATTTAATTGAAAAAAATAGATGACATGTCTGCCTATGGTTTCGACCAACGCTTCATCAATTACTATATTACCCCTAATTTCTTCGTGAATTACTATATTACCCCTAATTAATTATTATAAGTCATTAATATATTAGAATTAATAATATTTTTTTTATTATATTACCCCTAATTAATTATTATAAGTCATTTTACTATATTACCTCTAATTGCTTCATGATTTATTATATTACCCCTAATTAATTATTATATGTCACTTATATATTATAATTAATAATATTTTTTTATTAGTCATTTATGTATTAAAAAATTCATAATATTTAATTAAAATATTGATTTCGACTTGACTGTTTCAAAAGCTGCACCGTAATTTTACTATATTACCTCTAATTAATTACTATAAGTCATTTGTGTATTAGAGAATTAATAGTATTTAATTAAAACAAAAAAAAATATGTGTTTTTGACATATTTGTTGCAGTTGCTTCAACCATAATCATCTTTGATAAGACGATCCAAGACTTTATTGTTAATTGAAATATATTTTGTTCCAATTTTTGTATGAAATAATCCTATAAATATTAGTTCTATATTTTTTTAATATTTTGTAGCACGTCTTAATCTTATCATCAAACAATTAAAATAACTCGACTACACGACACATCATACTTTCTTATCACGTGGGAAAAAACTAACTTATAAAATTTCACTTCTTAGCGAGTTCTATCAAGTAACTATTATTTAAAAAATTATCATTTTAAATCAATATACATTTATATTTATATTTTATCAATATCAAATATTAATGCTAAAAGATATTTATAATATTAGACTGTGCGGACACAGGCTATGCATATGTAGTAGAAATAGAAAAAGTAGGACGACACCTCCCAAGTCAACAACAATGTCAATAGTAGCTACTTTTTTCTTTGGGCAAAGTCAATGGTACTTTGTACCGTGATGCAGTTCAGTCTTATCCAAAGATAGGAAGATATAGGAGTATTTATTTAGAAGAAATGCCACGTAGATGATATCAAATACGCTAGGAGCAGGTGGAGCCCGTAGATGATGGATGAGTTCCTATGGAAGATTACACTAAGGGTTAATATATAAAAATAATCTTAAATTTGATATCAAATTATAACTTTAATCTTAAATTTTGATAGTAAACAAATAGGATCTTTAACTATTCAAAACCTGAATAAATACAACCTTCAATTTTACAACCTCATGCATGAGTCTCACTCGCGCTTACGTGGAAAGGTAATTCAATCATACGGTGCCACATCGTTAAAAAGACTGACTTGGAGAGATCATATTTGTATAGTTTTAAATAGTTAAAGGTCATATTTATACACTGTCAAAATTTTGCTTTTTGTATTAAAACGACGTCATTTTTTTTATTATTATTATTATTATTATTATTTTATTTCTATTATAGCAGTATCTATTTATTTTTAATTTAAAAAAACTATTATTATTATTATTATTTTATTTATTTCTATAGCAGCAACACCTAAATTTTTTTTAATTAAAAAAAACAGCCACTAGCAGGGATCGAACCTGCACAGTAGGCTGAAGGAAGCGCCCAAAAAGAGCAAATAACATCACCGGGCTATCTAAGTGTCTTGTTTCATGTGATTCAACATTAATATATGTACATAAATATACATTTTCTATCTTATATGTATACAACGTAATTATTTTTATCGAGGGGGTTCGGGTGAACCCCATGGCAACCACGTAGGTCCACCCCTCGTTAATTTAATAACATTTTAATTACGTTAATTTGATAACGTTAGTTTAATATACTACTACTACTATCCTTAATAACATTAATTTAATAACGTTTTATTAAAACTATAATTTTTGTATTATTAGTATAGTTTCATCTTTAATTTAATATTTAAATAAATAATATTTAGATATATTATATAGCTTAAATTCGTTCCTTGCTTTATAATATATATAAATACCCGCTCGAATTTTTCATATAAGGCTGATCCGCCTAATTAATAAATTTTCAATATTGTTCTTTTTCCACAATGACAAAAGAAATTATATGTCATTTTCATCGTTGAGTCGAGAAAATAATGAAAAAATAATAGTGAAGAGTCATATTTATGCAGTTTTGAATAGTTAAAGGTCATATTTGTGCACTGTCAAAGTTTAAGGTCATATTTATGTATTATGCCCTTAGATTTTAAGTTGGAAGCGCCCAGTTTTGCGTGTTGAACACGCGTTTTGCCACGTAGGATTGGAGGTCATATTTGTGCAGTTTTGAATAGTAAAAGGTCATATTTGTGCACTGTCAAAGTTTAAGGTCACAGTTATAATTTGGTGTCAAGTTTAGGATCATTTTTATATATTAACTCTTACACTAATATAGGAGTCGAAAATTTAACAAAAAATATGTAAAAAAAATTTTAGTTGCGTCTAAAAAATTAAATACACACTTATAATAGTAAAGATTTAGGTTATATTCACAATATGATTTTCCGACGAAGGATATGCACCTGATCATCTTTTAATATAGGTGTCTCAGTCCATGCTAATATATACTTACTCCGTCTCAATTTATTTGGGATACTTTTCTTTTAGTCTGTATTAAAAAGGATATTACGTTTCTATGTTTAAAAAGAATTTAACTTTATGAGTTGATTTACAACCACATAAATATCTTGACAGTTGTTTTGGACAATACATTTCAAAAGTATTCATTTCTTTCTTAAATTTTGTGTCAAATTAAATGGTGCCACATAAAGTGAAACTAGTAAAACGAAGGGAATACTATATAGTTGAATCTAGCAACTAAAGAAAGTTGTTGGGACTAAGAAATTAAATTTGGAATAATTTGAATCATTTGATGAAGCAAACACATTGATGAAATTTCTTCACAATAAATTATGATGATCAGCAGGTGTTTGCTGAAGTTTCTTCACAACAAATCATGCTAATCGTCAAATTTTCTGGCTGAATTCTGACTAAAGGTGTGTTTGGTGCTAAGAAAAGTGTTATCACGAAAAATAACTTTTTAGAAAATACTTTTGTGGATAAGTGGATCGATCTCTTATTTATTTTTTAATATTTGGTAAGTAAGAAAAAAAAATATTAATATCTCAAAAGTATTTGTACTATCAAACAAAATACTGTGGAGGCGGGATGGGATGGGGAGTGGGGGTGACGGGGTGGAATGGTCGAGGGGTGGAGATTGGGAGTGTAGATGGGTGAGAAGGAGACAATATAAATTTAAAATGTGTTTAATTTTCTTACTTCATAAGGGAAGTAAATTTCCTTATTCCTCAGAAACTTTTTTTCTAAAAGAAAAATGTTTTTTCAAACATGAAAAATTGAAAATTATTTTCTTCCATATCAAACACATCCTAACTCACTAGGATTTTTAGCCACCAATGTTGAAAGATCCTTGCGATTTGTCTAACATTTATGATCGAAATCCTGACGATTATCATAACCTGGGAGTCTTTTCCCAAAATCAAATAAAAAATCTTAGCCACCCCTTGAATTTTGTTCTCGAATCTAGCAAAACAATTTATTTTTTGCATTATTTTTCTTAATGAGGTTAAATAACAGATAGTGGCAAAAGAAAGATCTCATTTACACACGTCACCCAAAAGAAAATTGTAGTATTTTTTTATTTTATTTTTTGTAGTATCAGAACAATTTTTTTCAGAAGTCAAAATAATAGCTTTTTTGTTGATATTGGCCAAAGCCAAATTGATGTTCTAATGAAAAAATTACTTTTCAAATTAATTATTTAAACACAAATTGTTAACCAGTAAAAAGAATTGATAAATACTCTTATCAAAAAGAACTTTTCAAAATAAATAAATTTAAAAAATTAGCTAAAGAAGTCGTAAAATGAAAGTATAAAACAAAAGATTTAATTAGAAATATCGAGAAGTATAATACCAAAAATTGCACTGCATGCTAAAAATAGAAAATAGCGGAAATACAGATATTGTAACTCATCAAATACTAGTAAATATACCAAAAATAGAAGAAACTACAAAAATTGTACCCCCGAATACTTACAAATGCAAGTGGGAGGGAATTAGTACAATTACAAATGCAAGTTGTGGGTACCGGTTCATAAAGTTCGAAATCAAAATATGTCATGAAACTAAAAAGAATATCAAAATATGTCATGTTTTTTAAAGTGGTACCATAATATGCTTAAAAGAGAGTTATATGCATTATTTTTAACGGAAATAAGCAAACGGAGTTAAGTTTCAGAAAATGTACATAACTCACTTAATATGTATTTTTTTTTAACATAACTCTCTTATGTAAGAAAAGTTATATAACTCTATTAAAAATAGAGTTGTGCATATCTTTTTACATAACTCATTTAAATAGAAGTCACACAACTCTCTTGAAAAGATCGAGTTATGCATTTTTTCTACATGACTTATTCGAAAAATGAGTTATATAATAAAAGTTACATAACTTATTTTTTTTCTTCTACGTAAATATAATAAAAATTATATAACTCACTTTACAAAAACTTACATATTATGTAAACAATTAATTTATCTTTTTAAGTTTTATTTTTTTAGAAAGAAGACTAACTATTATGAAACAGAGACAGCAAAACTCATTATTTATGTGAGTTATTCAAATATAAAATAAGTTAAAAAAATGAGTTATCCATTGAATATAACTCTTAAAATATGTGTGATAAGTGCATAATTTTATTAGTGATATGAAATATGAATATGGTGCGAAAAATATATGAGTTATGCAAAAAGTTGACATGTTCATAAAAAATATTTGTCAGTCGTAAAAAGTACCATTAGAAAAAATGTAAAATTCACAAAAAATGAGTTATCCTTCTTATCTCTCTCTCTCTCTTTTTAAGTGAGTTATGTAAAAAAAAATGCATAACTCTCTTTTTAATAGAGTTATGTAACTTCTCTTATATAACTCTCTTAAAAAAATGCATAACTCACATATTAAGTGAGTTATGTACATTTTCTGAAACTTAACTCGGTTTGCTTATTTCCGTTAAAAATAATACATATAACTCTCTTAAAAAGAGAATTAAGCATATTATGATATCACTTTAAAAATATGATATATTTTGATATTTTTTTTTAAGTTAATGACATATTTTGGTTCCGAACTCCGGTTCGTACCATGGGTGAGGGGACCTGCAAAAGGACTTGATTATAACTTGTATCAGTGTATGTACACTACTGATTTCTTTTATTTTGTTGTTTCCATTGGCCTCTCTACATTGTTTTTGAGCAGCAAGAGGATAAGAATTTGCCTCCACTTGCTCTGCATCTTTGTCCTGATAGTTAATAAGTTAGTCACAATACATAAATATATTTTTTAATATGGCCTCAGATTATATCAAGTAAGCATTTAGGATTCGTTTGGTAGATTGTATAAGAATAATGTAAAATATGGTGTATTAGTTATGCTTACATTAATTATACTTATATTTTTCTTGTGTAGTGTTTGGTTTGATGTATTAAAAATAATATGAAATATATAATTTCAAAAAAAATAAAAATTACACAATACCCACCATATATATGTTGGAAAGGATGCAAATTTTTTCTTAAAGAATAATAGTGTCTTTAATAAGGTTAATGCATGCATTGGATTCATTGCATTGCTAATACCATGAATTTTGAGGCATTAATAATACACACCTCATTACACAAGAGAGGATAACTAATGCAAGCATTAGTTATACATAAGGTAAAAAAATATACCAAACAAGGTATTAGTAATCCTCATTAAACTAATACATGCATTAACTTTCCAATACACTACCAAACGACCCCTTAAACTTGTATAAAGTTGAATAAGTAAACACATGTGTCCTATGTGACGTCCTACATGATCAATTCTTGTCCTACATTGCGTTTTTCATGTATTATGTAACATAGGACGTGTATCTAATTTTTCAACTTTATACAAATTTAAGTGTCTACTTGTGCACACCCAAATTTGGAGGCTATATATAAATGTGATTTGAGACCAAGTTAAAGGATATGTTTATGTATTATGTCTAAAAGTTATCGACATGAGCATAGTAGGTGTCTCTCTCGAAATAATTTGATTAATTTAAATTTATATCGATAAATTAGATAGGATTAATAGCTTTACTATTTGTGCAGAAAGATTTTATTTTCAAGTTTGAGATTTCTAGTTTTTTTGCTTAGGAAGTCCAACTATCTCAATAACTACTACAATAATTAATATAACTCACATTCATGGTCAACTAGTATTGTCTCAGGTCCATGTTATATGATGCTTTTAACTTTTTTATTTAGTTCAAAGTAACTAAGGGCTCATTTGTTTGCACTTAATAGAAGTCTAATCTGAATGGTTCAGATTTCAGACCATTAAGTGCATTTATTTTTTATTAAGATTTTAGCTCTTAATAGGTCTGAATAGGTCTTAATCATTCAGATTTAGAATCAAGTCTTAATAGGTTTGAAGAGGTATTTTAGTGTTGGATAATATTCACTGGCCACCGCCATGTAATTCATAATCATCAGTCACCATCTCTGCCACCACCATCATTGTCAACCACCAATCACCAACAACAATCATCTCCACCATCACAGCCACTACCAGCCAATTCCTATTATCGATCAACTCATCTATAACAACTAGCACCACCGCTAACTACCACTAAAACATCACAACCTCCACATATTCTTCGGCGGCCAGCACAATTGTCACTAGTAACGCCACCTCTACCATCACTTCAATCACTATCATCACTACAATTTATCTCTACTAACAACCATCTCCACCATCACAGCTAATAAGATCTCTAACTAGCACCAACACATCGTCAACTATCATGCATTCATTTTTCAGCCATCACAATCAACACCTCTAATTACTAACATCAAGCAACGTCACATCACAACCACTACTACTATCAACCGCCACCATCATAACAGTCAGTGCAATCAACTATCACAACTATCACCACTAACATTACTAATCACCAACATCAATTATTGTCACCGCAACCACCATTATAAAATATCTCTACTATCACTAACGGACATAAATATTTTTTTATCAATCAAATAATAATTTTTTCGACTAATAAATATTAAATTACATACTTTTCTGATATATAATTAGTTTTTTATTTGAATTGTATTTTTTATTTTATTATAAGTATAAATAAATTCTTTTTGAACATTCAGATACTGAAAAATAAATAGTCTTAATCATTCAGTTTTCAGAGCTAGAGACAACATCTTAATCATTCAGATGTGCATTCAGATTCAGACGTCTGAATCTTAAAAAAAACAAATGCAGCCTAAGTTATTTACATAACCAAGAGGTGTTCATTTCATTTTTCCTAATCCCTATTTAGATAAATGAATCTTTATATAATCCTTATTTGGGTATCCTTTCCTGCACTGTCCCCAAATCTTTTAAGAAAAGAAGCGGTGTTTTTTTTTAGCATCAACAGTAGAAAAGTCACGACAGGTGGATCTTGCAACTCAAAACAAACAAGACTTAGTTGTCCTAGGGTAAAAGTGAAAGTTTATTTGCTGGGAGATTTCCTAAAAAGGATTAATGTGGGGATACGAATGAGGAATGGAAAGATTAAAGAGAAATGACTAAACATCAGATATGATTATGCACCCAAGTATTGCAAGATATGCAAGCTGCAAAGTCATAGTGAGAAGGAATGTTTTATCCTTCACCCATAACTATATTCAAAGAAAAGGGAAGGTGAAGAAGATAAAAATAATAACAAGGACCAACAAACAACAAAGTGACAAAAGAAGAAGAGTGAAGAACAAAAGAAAGAAGATAAAGAAAAAGTTCCTCAGAATATAGAGGACGAATTTAAGTTTCAAAAGAGAATGGGTAATTATAGAACAAATAATTAACAAGGCAGAAGAAGGTATGAACGAAATCAAAGCCTCTAGTGAAGAAAAAGAAATAACCATGGGGAATAAATATAAGGCAACAAAAGAAAATCATGGAGAAGAAGCTAATGCCAACAAGAAAGAGCAGACATATAAAAAAACTGAAGAACTTACTAAAAAACAGACAAATGAGCAAGTTGATGACATTAGTAAAAAAAAAGCAATGACAGAGGGTCAGATAGAGCATACAAGAGAATCTAGTAGTCCCGGAAAGCAACAGAATGCCCATAGTACAGTTAAAGATTTAGAATTTTGGGAGGAGTCAATAGAGAAGGCAACAAAGATGAATAAACCATCAGAGAGTGTTAGATAAAGCAACAATAAATGAGAAAAATATGGAGTCTGTGCCCATTGAAGATAATGCGCAGGGTATACATTTAAGTGAGAAGGGTCATGCGAAAGAGTTAGATGGTCAAAGTGAAGTAGCAGCACCTGTAGCACCTAAGATCATGACTACGTCAGACAAAGAAAAAATGGATAAATAATCTGCTACGAAGGATGAGAGCATAGATCTTAATATAGAACAGGCCAGTAGAGAGGGAGATCTGTCACCTAGATAGATAGGAAACTTAAAAGGAAAATAAAACAAGAGGCAAAGGCTAATTTGCCTCAATTAGAGATGAATACAAGGAGAAATAAAGGGTCCTTTTATATTGTTCATCAATTATTAACAAAATCATGTTCTGAAATATCAGATTTGTTAAAATTCAAAAGTCTTCTGACAGTTTAGTAAATTTGCATAAGAGGTATCATTATTCTTACATTAATTTACTTGAACTTTTTCAAAACCCAGTTAAATTAGAGTGTTATAGGATGAAATTGGACATGCCACATGCTAAAGTAAATACTTCAGCTAAAATCTAAATTTTTTTAGAAGAGGATTGGAAGGAAATAGGTTCAACAAGTCGTATTCAAGAGATTATCATGCAGTATCAACTGAAAGAAATAAATGAATTCTTTTATATTACAACAGTTTATGCCAAATCTAGTGCATTAGAAAGGCTGAAAATTTGGGAGGATTTGGAGAATATGTATGAACAAATTCATGTTTATTGCCTTGTAGAAGGTGATTTTAATGTAATACTAGATGAATCAGAAAAGCTTGGGCATCTGTCAGTTACACAACAAGAGATCAGAGGATTTTGCAGGATGTGTGTCTACATGTGCATTACATGAATTAAAATTTACAGAGAGTAATTATACATGATGGAATGAAAGAAATAAAGATAATTACATTTTCAAAAGGCTAGACAAAGTTTAGGAAATAATGAATATATGTATGTGTTGCCTAATAGTTAAGTGCATCGTCAGATTAGACAAGGGCCGGATCATACACCTCTAAATGTGGTATGTGATGTATCTCAAGAATATGTGGTGAAAACTTTTAGGTTTTTAAATTTTTGAACAAAGCATGAAGATAATAAAATAGTGGGGGAATTTTGGTTGGGAGCAGATGAAGGATCACATTTCATTGTTGTACATGTAAAGATAAAAAGGGTAAAACAGGCTCTAGCTCAATGGAGTTAGAATATATTTAGTAATATTTGTTAGAAAATTGCCACTTTGAAAGATATAATAAAGGCCAAGGATATTCAGTTGGAAATCTCTTTTACTGAACACAACAGAACACAATAGAGCCTTCTTGCATAAAACAGGGGCTGATCTAAAAAGATATTTACATATAAAAAAAGAGTTCTGGAGGTACAAAACTGAAATGAAATGATTTTCTAATGGAGAGAGAAACAAAAAGTTCTTTCATGCATATATGAAGCGGAGAAGGAAAAAGTTACAAGTGATAGAGATACAATCAAGGCAAGGAGATATGATCAGTACTACCCAAAACATTGGGGAGAAAGCTGTGAATGTGTTGAAATAATAATTTCAGGAGACACAGAATGATTTGGGTGGGGCACTGCTGAATAACTTTCCACAATTTATCAACCAGGAGCAAAATGAATAGATGAATTTAAGGGAGAAAATGAAGCAGATAGTATTGGCTCTGAATGTGGACAATGCTTGTAGACTAAATGGCTTTACTGCTATTTTTTTAAAGCAAGCTAGGATATTATTGGAGAGGACATTACTAATATGGTTAAAGCATTTTTTTTGTGGCCAACAGCTTCCTAGTGTGACCCACACCAACCTAGTTTTGCTCCCTAAGAAGGAGGTTCTCAAGAATTTTGATGATCTGAGATCCATTTGTCTTAGTAATTTAATGAACAAGATCATATCTAGGCTGGTCCATGAAAAAATTATGCGTTATTTTCCTAGAATCACATCTACTAAGTAGACAAATTTTGTGAAAGGAAGAAGCATCACTAAAAATATTTTGTTGGCTCAAGAAATTGTAAGAGACATAAACCTGAGGAATAAGCATCATAATGTAGTGGTGAAGTTGGATAAGGCAAGGCATATGATAGGCTATTATGAAAATTCTTTATAAATGTGTTAGGGGGTTTTGAATTTTCTGAAAGGATTATAGATATGATTGTGAGATTGATAAGCAACTATTGGTATTCTATTCTAATAAATGGACTATCTTTTGGCTTCTTTCAATCATCTAGAGGACTAAAACAGGGAGATTGACTTTCTCCTACTTTTTTTATTATTGCATTAGAGGTGTTAGCGATAAATTTGAATAAACTTTTTGAAGATTCTAAATTCATAGGTTATGAGATGAATAAGTGGAGTCCAAAGATAAAACATTTGTAATATGCAGATGACACTATTCTATTCTGTTTAGGACACTCAGGATCTATGAAGAAAATAATAAGGGGCTTCGGAGAATATGAAAATGCTTCAGGGTAGATGGTTAATTTGGACAAGAGACTTTTATATTTGCATGATAAGACTCAAGTGAGGACAACGTATCTTATTAGAAGAATTATAGGCATAAGCTAATTTACATTTTCATTCACATATCTTGTGTGTCCAGTTTTCTATGACAGGAAAAGAAAGTCCATTATAAGGACTTACTCAAGAAGGTAATGAAAGGCCGAGTCTTTATCAACATAAACTTCTTTTTTTGGAGATAGATATGATCGTATCACTCATATTTTGTAGTCTATGCCTATATATCTTCTATTAGCTATGATCCTACCGAAGGGTGTCATTAATCAGTTTCATAAGATTTTTGCAAAGTTATTTTGTAAAAACATTATTGGAGTAAAGAACAAACACTGAATTTCATAGGACAATATGTGTTATCCTAAAGAGGAGGAGGGTCTTGATTTTAGATCCCTACACAGTGGCTAAAGCTCTTTGTGCTAAGTCATGGTAGAATTTTAGAACCTCAACATCCTTTTTACGAGGTGAATTTATGTGGAATAAATATTACAAGAAACTTCATCCTATTATATCAAGATGATATGGGACAATCATATGTATAAAGGAGTCTGGCAGCAATAAGGAAAGAGATGGAATATAACATTTGATGACAAGTGAAGGCTAGTAATTCAAGTGTCTGGTTTCATAATTGGATAGGGCAGGAAGCATTGTACTATGTTGAGATTGAGAAGGTAAAGGATAAACATTAGAGGTTATGGATTTTGTGGAGAATGGAGAATGAAATAGGTGGAAATTGATAGGAAAAATGTCAGAGAAAATGGTGGAATTCATTATACAAAATATAAAAATACCAACTCCATTCATGGTAACGACATACCTTGGTGGACTAAGAATACTCGAGGAAAAACTGTCAATCAGCTTTGGAGATTCTAAGAAGCAAAAAGAAAAGAAAGAAGTATAAGCAAATATAGGCAAAAATGCTTCTTCTTAAGGTGAATTTCTTTAAGTAGAGAGTTTGGAGGAGGAAAATTGCTCAATAACCTTAAGAGGATGAGAATAAATGTCGTTTTTAGGTGTTGGTGTTGTGACACAGAGAAGAAGGGAACAATAAAGCATTTTTTTCTAACAGGCCCATAGCTGAAAGGCTATGGAGGCAATTTACTATTTTTACAGGTATAGATATTGAAGATATGAAATTGAAGCAGACTATTCACACATGACGGATAATTAAATTAGCTCCAAAAATAGATACTTCATGTAGAGATATACCAACAGTTATTATGTTGTTCTTATGAAAAAAAAGGAATGTCATTAAACTTGGACGGATGGTGAGCTTTAAAGAACTAACATAACAGGTGCAAGAGTTAGTTAGAAAATTAACCAATTTTTTATATCCATGGTTGAGAATTGAAAAGGAGAGCTTGCCAAACATAGTCAATATTCTGAGGTCCTACAAATCAAGGTTATACTATCACAGTGTAACATGAAACTTTTCAGGAAGAAACAAAATGAAATGTAACACAAATAAGGCATGCAAAGGTAACCCTGGTCTAGGGGTTTTAACCTTTTGTATTAGAGATTAAAAAGAAGATTTGGTTTTTGCTAAAGTCATAGATTTAAGGAGACCACAAATATAGAAGCTGAGGCAATAATGACGATCAGAGAGGCAGTAAAAATTTTTCATGTACATAATATATGGAAATAACTATTGAAATAGATTCTCTTACTATAATAAAGATGATTAACAAACAGTGAAAAATACCCTGGGTGCTAGTAGATAAAAGAAATATAGTGCAAGCTTCATGTTGTGCAAGGTCAGGTCATACACATATTTTGAAAAGGTAATGCAGTGGCAGATGCCATAGCTAATGACGTGGTGGAACTACAACAGACCAAGGATTACCACCAATTCAGGGACCTACCAGCTAACATCATGAGATATATAAACATGAATAAAACACAGATTTCTAATCTTAGAATTAGGACACACAAAATAAATAAGTAGCAATGAAGAACAACAACAACTGGCATACAAGAAAGGAGTAAATTTATATCATAAAAGGAAGCACAAAGGGCCTAAATAATTATATTCCCATGGGGTGCAAGACAGTACCAAGCACAATAAGATAAAGTTTTGTTAATACATAGACAAAGGAGATGTGTTAAACCTAGCTAGATGCCTTAGCTATCAAAAACTTCACTGCAAAAAGAGGTAGAGGAAGCTTCCTGCTGCAAGACACCAGATCTTCTTTGGAATTTTAAGTGCATGTCGATACAAAATCGACGGTTGAAAAAAAATGTGGATGTTAGAGACAGTGGAGGTAAGGTGTTAGTTTGTAGAATAGGAATGAAAGAGAGGAACTTATATTGGGTTACAAATCGATGTGTTGGCACCTTGAATCTTCAATTCTGTGGAGTTAAACCCCGACCACTTGTAAATTTCTTGAGGTCAGTTGAAGGGAGACGGTTAGAAGAACAAAAGAAGGGAGAGAACTTTCAAGGGGTAAAGACAATAAATAGAGCTAGAAGAAACAACGATAAAGAAGGATCAAGCCTCTAAATCACCCAGAGAAGAAAGAAGAGGAAACGACAGAACCAACTTAGGCAGAACATTGTTCAGGTACGACAGTGGGTAGAGAAGAAGAGTAGAGTGTGTGTACTCTTGTTCAAAAGATGAAGTTTTATATATTTTAGGGATAAAAATGAGCCAGAAGGGCCTTCCAATTTCCAATTAAAAAAGGGGATAAGTGGGTCCTACAAACTTGTCCCTTAAAAAAATTGAGTCCCTTGAACAACTGAGATAGTTGTTGGACAACTACATTATTTGCCTGAACAATTTCGCGTAGTTGTTGAACAACTTCTCTCAGTTGTCGAACAACTGCGCTTAGTTGTTGAACAACTTTGGTAGTTGTTCGACAACTTGGTAGTTGTTCGACAACTGCGCCTAGTTGTCAAACAACTACCAAATTTGTTCTACAACTGGAACAAGTTGTTGGAACGGAAAAACTTAAAAAAAAAACTCAAAAAAGTTTTATCCCTCCTACCTAATTTAAAAAACTTGGAGGACTTTCACTTAATTGGACAACTTGTTTGTCATTTTTAATTCAAAGTCCCTATTTTTGGGAAGCCTTTCATATTCCTAGGTTTGGATCGGGTCTTGCTATGGACCATGGGTCAACAATGTAAATTTTGGGCTTTCTTTCTTGGGGGTTGGGCCACATGTGACAAAAGAGTTTTAAAATAAAGTGTGGGTGACACAAGTCTTAATAATTGAGTGGAGGTGACAATTACTTTATTAAGGATTAAGAAAGTAAGAAAAGTTTGAAAATAACGCACAAGTTTTTTAATTTACACTTTGATCCAATGTAAAATCTAATATAACTAGAAATTGAGGGGAAAAAAGGCACATTTCTCTCTCTTCTCATTTATTGGAGTTTCCTCTCTCTTCGTGATTTTTGTTGTTCATTGTTGTTGTTGCTTTATTCATCATCATCTTCTTCATTATCATCATCTTGTTCTTCATTATCATCTCTTCTTATTCATCATCATCTTCTTGTGCTTGAACATTGTTGTTACCGCTACTATTGCTACTTGATCAAATTTTTTAGGTCAAATTTTATTCGTATATCACTTGGAAATTACTTATAGGTGAGTTTAGTAAGTAAAATTATAATTTTTAGTTGAATTTCTCATCTGGGTGTAACTGCTACTGTGATTTTTTTAACAGCAGATAAAACATGTAACGTGAATCCAACAGATGAGTAATCTGTTGCAACACATTGACTAATCTGTTGCAACATATGTGTAATTTGTTCAACATATATGACTAATCTGTTGCAACAGATTACTCATCTGTTGGATTTGTATTATAGTGTTGTAACATGAATCCAACATATGGGTCATCTGTTGCAACAGATTATTCATATGTTGCAATAGATTACTCACTTGTTGCAATAAATGACTCATATATTGGATTCATGTTGCTGGTTTTATCCATTGTAGCAGTAACAAATATACCAAATAAAAAATTCAACAAAAATCATAATTATACTTACAAAATCACCTATGAAGTAATATCCAAGTGATATACGAACAAAATTTGACCTAAAAATTTCTAAAAATTTCAACAAGGGCACAACGAATAAGCGAAATACACGAAAAATTTTATGAAACAGGTAAAGAAGATAAAAATAGTGTATCATACATCAAATGCAAAAGGATCGAGGGGACAAACGTTTGAGTTCTCCTAAAAACATTTAGGTTCCCTCGTATTTTAATTGCTTTCTAATGGATAACCCATCTATTATAACAAATTTTCTATCTGTTTGATAATTTCCAATAGATGAATCATCTGTTGCAACATGTTAGTCATCTGTTGATTCAAATTAAACAATTATTAGTAATAACTAAATTGATTTAGCTAAAATTAAAGACAAGTCTTTAAGACAATGGGACAAACATTTGAGTTCTCCTAAAAATGTTTGAGTTCCCTAGTATTTTAATTATTTTCCAATAAATTACCTATTTGTTGCAACAAGTTAGTCATCTAAGAAATTCTTACGTTTTAGTAAAAGTCAACTCCGTTAGTTGACCGTTAAGAAAAAATTAAAAAACGTAATAAATTATTACGTTTAGCCTATTTTGGTAATTTTTTAAATAGGTGGCCTATTTTGGTCACTTTTCCAATTTTGTGGCTCATTTTGTTCCCGAGTTCGATATATGTTGAAAAACAATTTAAAATACTAAAGCTCAAATGTTTTTAGGAGAACTCAAACATTTGCCCCCTTGTCTAAGGTCTTGTATTAAAGACTTGTCTTCAATTTTAATTAAATTAATTTAGTTATTATTAATAATTGCTTAATTTAAATAAACAAATGGCTAACCTATTATAAACATCTGTTGCAATAGATGACTAACTTGTTGCAACAAATAGATAATCTATTGGAAAATAATTAAAATACTAGGGAACTCAAATATTTTTAGGAGAACACAAATGTTTGTCCCTTTGTCGTAAAGACGTTTTTAATTTTAGCTAAATAAATTTAGTTATTACTAATAATTATTTAATTTGAATCAACAGATGACTAGCATGTTGCATCAGATGATTAATCTGTTGGAATTATCAAACAGATAGAAAATCTGTTGTAACAGATGAGTCAACTATTAGAAAGCAATTAAAATATTAGAGAACTTAAACATTTTTACGAGAACTCAAATGTTTGTCCCCTTGATCCTTTTGCATTTGATGTATGGTATATTATTTTTGTCTTCTCTACATGTTTCATGAATTTTTTCATGTGTTTTACTTATTCGTTGTGCCTCTGTTGAAATTTTTTTAAAAAATTTTAGGTCAAATTTTGTTCGTATATCATTTGGACATTACTTCATAGCTTATTTTGTAAGTAAAATTGTAATTTTTGTTGAATTTTCTTATTTGATGTATCTGCTACTGCTACAATGGATAAAACCTGCAACATGAATGCACATTATGAGTCATCTATTGCAACAAGTGTTAATGAAATAAATTATTTCCACTCGTATAACGAGTTGGGTTATGAGGTTCTTCATCTATTTGATGATAGATAAAATAAATCAGGTCCTTAATCGATTGTTCACAAAGCTAGTGTATAAGTTGGGTGATTGACACGTGGTGCAAGAGCACAAAAGGAAAATAATCATTAGAAAATCAAATTATGATTAAGAAGAATTGCACGAGGATTCTACTTATGGAAATTGTTGTCATTAAGGAGTGAAAATGATCTTATGTAATAATTAGTGTTGCTGAGCAATATCCCTAATTATCTACATTGGAAGATTCTTTATGGTGGAGCTGCTCATCTATTCCACATGCAGAAAAACTTGGGAGATAGCAGTTAAAAGTGAAAAATAGGTTTCAATTAAGTTGGGTCCGTTAAGTTTTAAAAGTTAAATAAAAGTGACAAAACTTTTTCAGCTTTTAATTTTTATACTTTCGCTTCAATAACGGTAAAAGTTGTCTCAATAACTATAGAAGTTGTCCCAACAATTATAGAAGTTGTTGACAACCGTGCGAAGTTGTTGGATAATTGATTAGTTTTCGGGAGAAGTAATGCAGTTGGCGAACATCCGTGTGCAATTGCTTGAAAGACTTGACCCAGAAACATTACAGAATCCATTTGTCCCTTTTAATTAATTAGAGACTTGAGAGGTATGCTCTAAGGCAGTAGAATATTGAGGCAGCATCGTGTGAAGTGTTAAGAACATTTTGAGTTGATTATTCTTGGTTCCTCATTTAAGTTTGTTTTTCTTATTGAGTTGTGTAAATGGAAGTTATTGAGTTGGCCCTATTCTAGTGTGATTGTGATTGTAGGGTGAGTTGTGAGACTTGTAACAAGAAGGGACTTCTTGCAAAGTTTCTTGTTAGAATAGTTAGATTCAACTGTTAGGTTGAGATAGTAGAGTTAGTCCATTGACTATGGAGTTATAATTTAAATCGATTTTTGAAGTCAACAAAAGTTGATTGGAAATCCACACACTATAGGTCGATATTCTTACTTCCTTGAGTAAGTAAGTTTTCCACGTTAAATTTCATATTTTTTTTTACATTATTATCTTTACGGTTTGTCACAAGAACTTGGTTCTTGTGTTCAACATTTGGTTCTAGTTCTTTTTACACTAAACTAGTCATTTAAAAAAAAAAAAAAATTAGTTTGATCAGATATGAACGATGTCCTTTGTGTTTTTTTGAAGCTTCTTTTTCCGTTTTGCAACTGGTAGTCCAACCTGAATAGTAGAGAAAATGAAATAAGAATTTCAACTATTATATAGTTTCAAGTTCAATTAATGTTGGTCGTATGAAGTATGAACATTTCCCAATTTGCTATTCCAATTGATTTTGTTCTTTCCAGAGAGATGATTAATTACAGGTCAGTAGTTCAACAATCAACTAATCTGGGACCCAAAATAAAACACATACCCCATCACATTAAATTAACCAAAATAAACAAAGTCTACTCAATGTCAACTTGAACTGTTTTTTTTTTTTTTTTAACATATATATAGTTTTCTTTTTATAAATAAATGTCAGAAAAACCTGTCTATAACCTGACAAATTCCAAGTTGCAAAAGGTTCACTGAATTTCAGATTATTTATCCCCGCAACTGGTTTTGAAACAGAAATAGACACCCTAATAATTAAAGACCCCACCCTACCCCCATACCAACACACAGCATGGGCTGAACTACAATATTAGATATTGATTTGAGTCAACCCAATACTTTTGATTAAATCATATATATTTGTATTAAAATATTTATTAAATACTTATAAGAATTTAATTACAAATCCAACAAATTAACTAATTTTGAATTTTGGGCATACAGAACAGGAATGCAGGAAAGAAGCAAAGGAACAACAACAAAATGAAGGGAAAGGAAAGAAGGGTGGGGGATCATCCCCACGAAATGGATAGGATTGGATTTATGAACTCCAGAGGGTTAGATAGGCTTGACAAGCAACGTGAGGTGCAAATATTTTTGCACAACATGCAAGTAAGCCTATTTGGCCTCCTGGAGACAAGGGTAAAGAGAGCAAAGGCTAATAATGCTGCTCTTAACCTTTGTAGGGAATGGTCGGTAATAACCAACTATACAGCCCATTCAGGGGGAAGAGAACATGGGTGATCTGGAAACCAAGGATATATAATGTTAACGTGCAGCACATAACTGACCAAATGATTCATCTTGTAGTGGAGCATAGGGGGACTGGTCATGTAATGGGCATAACTATGGTGGTGTATGGTCAAAATGACCCAATAGAGAGAAGAAGATTATGGCATGAGTTAAAAGGAATAGCTGATAAAATGCAAGGACCATGGGCAGTCATGGGTGATTTTAACAATCTGCTCAATGTAGAAGAAACGGTGGGCAGAAAAGTTACAGCAGCAGAACTCAGGGATTTTAAGGAATGTGTAGAGCATTGTCAAATCCGAGACCTTAAATCATATGGGGCATATTATACATGGACCAATAAACAACAGGGAGAGGATAGGGTGATGTGCAAGATTGATAGGGTAATGGTCAATTACAAATGACAAACAGAGATGCCTGCAAGTGTAGTGAAGGTTTTTAAATAAAGGCCTATCAGATCATAGCCCAGCTATAGTACAATGGGAGGAGGGATCTCAGAGGAAAGTAAGCAAATTTAAATACTTTAACATGTGGGCAATGGCCCCTGACTTCAAGAAGAGGGTATCTGAAAGTTGGAATACAACATGTGCTGGCAGAAGAATGTTCAAAGTGATTGGAAAATTGAACAGATTGAAAGGGGTCCTTAGAAGACTGAACAAAGAAAAATTTAGTGAAGTAGAAATGAAAGCTGAGAAATCAAAGGAATGGTTACTACAATGCCAAGAGAAATTGCAACAGGAACCCCAGAACAAAGAATGGATAACACAAGAGTACAAAGTTGCAAAGGAGTATCAGAAGGCTAGGTGGAATGCCAACAAAATTTTTCTGGTCCAAGATAAAGATGGTAATGAAAAAAAGAACATAGAATGAATATCTAAAGCTTTTATTGAATTTTATACAATGCTACTGTGATCCAACAATGCCGAAAGATTACATGTGAAAAATAACTTGATAAAAATTGGCACACTAGTGTCTGATAATAAGAGATGTATGCTGACCAAGGAGTTTACAGATAAGGAAGTAAAACAAGCATTGTGGGCCATTGATGGGGAGAAATCACCAGGACCAGACGGCTATGAAAGCCAATTTTTCAAACACACATGGGAAATAGTTGGTGTAGATGTAACAGCAGGGATTTTGGAATTCTTCCAAACCAGTCAAATGCTATAAGGACATAATTCTACCATTATCACTCTGATTCCAAAGGGAACCCACGCAGCGAATGTTGGGGACTATAGACCTATATCCTGCTGTAACACACTCTACAAGATCATATAAAAATGTTGTGTATGAGACTGCGGAGTGTGCTATCAGATATTGTGTCAGAAAATCAAAGTGCCTTTGTGGTAGGAAGTTTCATTGTACAAAATATAATGATATGTCAGGATTTGGTAAGGTTGTACAACAGAAAAAACACTACCAAGTACCGCTTAATCAAGATTGACTTAAAGAAGGCATACGATTCAGTTGAATGGAATTTTGTGGAAGAAATACTTCATGGACTAAAATTTCCATGGAAGTTTATAAGATGGGTAATGGCTTGTTTAACCACGCCAGACTACACTATAGCAATCAATGGAGGAACATATGAAACTATAGTAGGGAAGAAGGGATTGAGGCAAGGTGACCCAATCTCCCAACTTCTATTCCTGATATTGTGAAATATTTTTCAAGAATTATGAGGTGGATAGCTACACAAGAAGGATTTTAGTATCATACGAAGTGTAGAGGACTCAAGTTGAACCATTTATGCGTTGCTGATGATATGCTAATATTCAGCAAAGGGGGGGTACAATCAATAATGCAGAGGATTAAAAACCTTCTCGTCGACGTCTGGACTTACAACAAATGCAGCGAAGTCAAGTATTTACTCGGCAAATATGGATCAACAAGATCTAAATGACTTATGTGAAGTGACTGGGTACACACTAGGGAAGCTCCCAGTTAAGTATCTGGGAGTCCCAATCACTTTAAGAAAATTGACTAGTACAGATTGTGAGATGCTGCTGGACAAAATGGGAATAAGGATTCAGACATGGGGATCAAACAATCTTTCTTATGCAGGGAGAACACAATTAGTAAATTCGGTGCATGTGCATATGCATTCATACTGGGCCTCTATGTTCTTATTACCTAGACAAGTGATGAAATAATTAACTGCTATGTGTAAAAACTTCCTATGGATAGGGAAGGTGCACACTAATAAACCCTCACTGATTGCGTGGGATTTGGTGTGTCGAGCAAAGAAGGAAGGGGGACTTGGAGTGGTGGATTGTGCGAGATGGAATGATGCAGCAGTAGCTAAGTATATATGTCATATAGCAAGTAAAGTTGATATGTTGTGGGTTAAATGGGTAAATCACATCTATATTAAAGACAAGGGATGGTGGCAATATGAAGCTCCAGCCGATTCATGTTGGTATTGGAAACAAATATGTGGGTTAAAGCAGAAGTTTGCTGCAGGGTATATACAAGGAGGTTGGCTCAAGCCACAGGGGAAGTATACTGTCCAAAGTGGGTACTACTAGAGTAGAGGTGAGAAGACGCAATGGACAGAATGGAGGAGAGTGTGGTGTAACGCTAGCATACCTAAGCAACAATTCATTAGGTAGCTAGCTAGCTGTGCATAAAAGTTTGCACACAAAAGTGAGATTGAAGAGACTAGGAAAAGGAGAAGATGATAAATGTGTGTTATGTGATGAGAAATCTGAGACAACAACACACCTATTCTTCTAGTGTGTACTCTCGAAAAAATGTGTGACGAAAATATGCTTATGGCTAAAAATTAAAATCAGAAATCAGAAATTACAAGGATGGTGGAACCGTATTGCAAGAAGAGCTGGAGGCAAAATGAGTAGAGTGGTACTATGGATGGTATCGACCGCATTGATCTATCATATATGGAAGGCTCGAAATGAGGCTTTGTGGAATCACAACGTGGCTTACCCAACCAGAGTGTGCAGAAAAATTAAGACGGAATGTTGCTAAAAATGAGGGAGAAGATACAACAGTGTAGGAGGGGAAAGGACAAGAGATGGCTTGAAGAGCTGATGAATCAAGAGGAATAGTATAGAGTATACCCATGTTGCTGTTATGTTTTTTGTTATGGTTATTTTAGGTAGCTGAAATGGTAAACTATTGGATGTTTTTGATTGAGTGAAATAATAAAGCTGTTGGTTTTTTACCAAAAAAAAAAAGAGATCATGAAAATCCTACTAGTATTAATTTTACTTCAAAGCCATATACTCTTTTCTTATTATTCTAGATTTGTAGTTACTTAATTGACAAATGTAAGAGGTTATACAGTTAAACTTACATCTTACACAAAGATGATATTTGGCAAGTTAAATATCTCAATATTGTCCATATATCTTGATACGTTCTACTTTGCTGTCAATATTTCAAATTCAAAGGGTTGAAATTGGGAGTAGACCTTCTTTCCCCTACATGTCGGATTCAAGCTTTAAATATTGCAAATTTTATTTTAATAATGTTAGGTTTTGAGATACATATTTGAACCTATATGTATACGTATGAACATGTGTGATCACAACAAGTCTCATCTACAATTTCTAGCTCAAAAATGTCTTTCCCCTACTTCATCCTGGTATGCACAAGTCTTGTACTCGAGTTCATAGGCCGCTTAAAAGGGCGCAATGCGTATACTTGTTTTGACAACTTCTATTATAGGCAAACTCCATCAAGGACATAAATGTTTTTCTCAGCATTCAATATCTAGATCGCCCTCTTAGACTAGCATTCAATATCTAGATCGTCCTCTTAAACTTGCAATCGATTTCTCAACAAATCGATTTGATACTAAATTAACAATGTCTTGTATAATTAATAATATGTGTGCAAACATATATATGATTTGAGTCGAAATTAAATAGAGGTACAGTTTAAGGAAATTGACATTCTGCGGGAACTATTTGTTGTTGGTGTAATATACCATGATAATTAAATTACAGTTGAAAATACAAAAAAAAGTGAAGAAAATAAAATAATCTTCTCCTTGGCTGAGACGCGGATATCTCGCTCTCTTTAAGGAGATTCAATCCCACTGCGGCATAATCTACACCGATCCAGCAGTGTATCTCGTGACTTATTGTAATACCCCGCATGTTTCTAAGCTAGGAAGTGAATAAGTATTCCTACGTATGAAATCTCCTATCCTGTGATTCATACTTGAGTACATGACTTACAATGAATATCCTAGTGATAGGATAGCTTATGATGCATTAAGCATGTTCATATGAGTCACTTAAGGTAATACAAGCTAAGAGTTTTTGAATCCATCAAGTTTTAGTGTTCGATTTTGCAAGGGTCATCTTTGAATGAGTATAACTCGATGTTAATGTGGTATTTTGGATGATTTAGACCCACCAAATCGTAGAGAATCGAATCAGCTTTTCAACGATACCAATTTCGCCTTAATCCAATACCTGAGCAAAAAGTTATGCCCATTTTCGTGAGAGACAGTAAGGATAGGCGATTGGTTAGGCGCCGCCCAACCTAGCTCAGGCAATCACATGGGCGCCGCCTAAGTCAGTTCCAGGTGCCAAAAACACTCCGTTTTGAGTTATTTTAAGGGTAATTAAGTCTTTTAACACTCCTTACACGTCCCTAAACTTAACCCTACGAAATATATAACTTCTAAACATATTACAACCCTATTATCATCTTAAAGCTCATCATCCAAGAGCACTAAAAGAGAAAAACAACTAGGGTTGCGTAACTAAGCTTGTACATCCAATTTCAAGGAAATTCCTCCGTCAATCATCAAGAATCTTCCTTCTAAGGTATGCGTGAGTTGATTCATGGACTCCTTTCGTCCATGAAGCTCAAGAACCATCTTCTAAATTTTGTATCATGATGTTTATGTTGTTGGTGGTTGATGTTCATGTGGTTGGAGTTTGATGATGCCTAAGATGGGATCTTTGTATGTTTATTGTGAGGATATGGTGGTATTTAACGTATAAATATGTGAAATTGGTGGTTGAATATTTGTAATCTTGATGAATCCACCTATGCCTAAGATGTGCATGTAAGGTGTTTGTGAAAATACCTAAGGGAATAGAAATCATGCTTTTATGACATAATAAGTCCTAAATGACTATTCCATGCTCTAAATTTATGTTCAACGTGATCCCCGTGCTATTGTCTTAAATTGAAAAAGTTGTACGAGATGCTCATGATATTGTTGCGATATGGAATGACCATGTTATTGAAGCCATGCAAGTATATACATGTTGTATGCATTCCCGATCATGTGATAGTTTGTTGAGAATCATTCTTATTATGAAAGCCTTACTTATGATATTGTGAATTATGGACTCAAATCTTGTGATCAAGTCATGTCATGTGTGTCAGTTTCCTCCTATCGAGTCCTGGGGTACTTGTACCCGAAAACTATAGCTGTGTGCCTAGAGTCATGTCATGTTTCACGATATCTGAACTCAAGTTATGATTCCCTAGACTTCAGTCAGTCATGTGACTCAGGAAAACCTCATGATCTTAGTTAGTTGTCAGATATCAGTAACATTTCGCCAGTCAATGGAATTCAGTAAGATTAAGTCATGCACAGTCAGTTATTCATGTCCAGTCCCTCCAGATGGGAGTAGAGGTTAGCACCGAGTGAACCCAAGGATGGGAACTCACCCGCCAGTCCAGGGTGTGATTCTTAGTAGTCATCTTTGTGTTCCAGAACTACGTCGCCAGTGTAGGTTGAGACATCTTAACCCGTCAGATTAGGGTTGATGAGGTGGCTTAACCCGTCAGTTTAGAGTTTCCACCGTTCTCATTGAGTACCTGCCAGATAAGGGTCACTCACAAGCTGTCCTTACCCATGGCACGGTATTGACACCCCTCTAGTCGGGGTAGAGATTGGAACCCAGCTTAGCCATAATGGCATACATGAGGCATGTCGGTTAAACACTACTTCCCACAGTTTCAGTATCAGTCTCAATAAAAGAACTCAGGGCGTTCTTCAGATTTTAGTATATACAGGACTGTCAGATACAGTCGTCCATGTTATCAGTTTCAGAATTAGTCATGACAGTTATCAGTAAACCATGTATTAGCTTACAGGTCATGCTATCACGTATTCACAGTCCCAATTTCTATATATGTGTGTTTGCACTCCCACGTTCATATTAGTCAGCCAGTGTTGTTCATGCATGAAACCCTTTATGTTCATGCTACTTTCCTCGTATACTCAGTACTCCAGTTGTACTGACGCATTTGCGCTATGGTGCTTTCTTTTCATGTTGCACTATAGGTTCCGAGACACGAGCTCGATCCCAGCAATAGCGGTAGCATTCCACTCGCAGAGACACAGTGAGTCCTCATTGATTCGAGGACAATATGATTTGATACATTTATTTATTTCTTCAGTTCAGTTTTACAGAGTTAGTTGGAGACATGTTCCTTCAACTCCTTATTCAGATAGTTTAGAGACTTTCAGATTTACGTTCAAACTTAGCTTTCAGATTGAGTTGTTTTGGGTATTTTCACCCACATGATTTTATTCAATTGAACCTTATGGCCTTACAGTTCTATGTATTCCGCATTATTATATCATGATTTGCAGTATACTAGTACAGATATCAGTCATGGATTAGCTTGTGGTCCCTCGGGGTCATGAGCACCGTGTAGCATTTCGGTTCAGCGAATCGGGGTGTTACACTTATCTCCTTCAGGATACAATAGTCCATCAATGATGTACAACTCAAGCAACTCCGGATTAGTTGAAGAGTCTAAAGCTCCACCACAAAAACACATTCCTTGAACATATTAAAACTCTCTTTTATATAGTGAATATAGTTGTAGACTTAGAATATTGTTTTTGTCTCAATTCTCTTTTTCACTAATATAGATACTCTATTTTGTATAGAGAATATAGTTGGAGACTTAGAATATTTTATTTATCTCAACTCTCTGTTTCACTAATATAGATACTCTCTTTTGTACAGTGAATATAGTTGGAGACTTAGAATATTTTCTTTGTCTCAACTCTCTCTTTCACAACTATATACCCCAACATTTTCCCACATATTTCATCTTTTCATGTACACACAACAAAGAAAGAAACATCACTATTTATCTTTGTAAAATTCTTCCATGTACGAATAGGATGAATGAGGGGTAGTAATATGGGCAGATGAATAGTCTTGATGTTACATAAGTTACATGAAACTAATGGTCATGGAATTACAAAAACTAATGATCTTGAGAGTTACAAGAACTAATGCCCATATGAGTTACAAGAACTAATGGTCATCTCTTAGCACAATTTATACCCACTAACATAAAAATATAATATGATGAGTTACAAGAATAATGACACCATTTTTTTCACTTCATGCCTACTAATTGTCATGCACTTTAATATTTTTATTTTAATAATAAAATGCACCAACATTCCTCTACTCATTTTAATATTGTAATAAGAGAGTTATCACCAATTAGTTGAAAGAAGACTATTGCGCATAATGAAAGTGTGTTCTGCATTGAACCTCCACTTAGTAAAACAGTAAACTTTACTCCAAAGTCAGTAGTGGTCTCAGACTTGAACTATGACTGCTTTTAGGAAATAAAACACCACTGCTTACACACAACAATCAAGGTATAGATATAAGCTTTAATAGCCATCACATTATGGGCATGTGTTATCCCGATTTTTTATGAGCGTTTTTTAGAATAAGTCCAATTCTCATAGGAAACGGCCTATTTCCACACTCACATAGGTGAAATCTGTCAAGGGTGGTCCTATAATTTTGACACCCTAATCATACGGGATACAAAATTTCATTAAGAGTTATTTGACTCAACCTTCACAAATTATTATAGGAACAATGCACTCACATCATAGAAAAGATTAAACAATAGTGCATCCCACACCAAGTCATCATATGATTCGTTCTTTCCATTGAACCTGGTTATAGGATCACTAGTCCCAGGTTGGGTTTCCTCAAATATGACTCATGATTTTTTATAGGCTTCCTTCTTTCTCCTCAGTGTGATTCAGACCCTTTATCTTGCCAAGACCATGCTTAGTTCATCTGCAAGATAATCATATAGTTTGACATACTCAATGTAAGTGGTATTACTTGTAAAATATAATATCACAATATTATTTTATTCTCACAGGTCTGAATTTACTATTGTAATAACAACTTCAAACTTTATCAATAATATGGTGCTATCACAACATCTCAAGAGTAGAGAAATTAATTTCTCAAAATAAAGTGATTGATTAATCCACTCTTTTCACTTGTTGAACCTAAAATAATTAGTTCAACCTCCACGATAGAGTTATTAAATAATAATTTGCTTTTTCATTTCAATAAATAGCACCAATTCTTTTTTATCTTGCATCAAAAACACTTTTAAGTACAGCAAGATTTATTTTAATAAAATCGGCCACAATTTTTTTCAAGTAAATATATCCGTATTGCTTGTATAACCTGCTTAAGTACTTTTACACAATTTCAGGTCAAGTGAAATTAGCCACATATATCATATTTTATTATGCTAGTAAACTCCTTTTTCACACTACTTTCACATATTTGAATAAAAAAAGTTGCATCATGACTCATACAATTAACAAAATGTATTTCATAATTTTTCTTTTTCACCATAATGTGACACTCCAAGTAAAAGTTCATCACATGATTTAGGTATATTTTTATTCCAAGAATGAAATTTATTTCACCCAAATATTTACTGTCAAATTGGCTTTTTAATTTATCATTTATTTGATAACATGCATGTTAGAGCCAAAGACATCAATAAATATACAAATAGTAACATGTGATTTATTTCAAGACTAATATATGCACTTGTAACTTTTTCTTTTTCATAGCATTCTCAAAATGCAAAAATCACATTTTTCTGTTGAGATTTATCTTTCTTCTATTTTGTGATTTTCATTAATGGTAGAATATTTTATTTTTTCTTTTTTAATCTAAGAATATTTTACATTATTTATTTCCTTTAAAGTATAGGGTTTATTAATTACAGAATAATTAGTCTTATAGATATAAGAAAAATATCATATTTTTCTTATTTATTTTATTTAGTTTCTTATAAATAGAGATGTACTCTTCTATTCGAATCAAGGAAAAGAATCAATCAAGAGTTTTCATACAGTTTCTGTTTAATTTTCTTTCTTGTCTTTTTCATTCCATAGCAGTGGTATCAAGAGACTTCATCAATCCTCATGGATCTGTGAATTTACTAAAGCAAAATTGTCAATCATTTTTTAATCCATACCTATTTTCAACCAACTTTTAATCCTTATATTTATTTTTAACATAGGACTATTTTTAACCCATACTTTTATTTTTAACGTTGGGCTATTTTTAATCATTTTTAACCTATATTATTTTAAATTTTATTTTTCAAACCATGACAAGCAATACTCTCTCTTTCAATGCCCCACAAACCTTCACTGGTGAAAATTATCAAATTTGGGTAGTTAAGATGAAATCTTATCTTGAAACTTATGATTTGTGGGAAGTTGTAAAGGAAGACAAATCTATACAACCACTCCCTGCAAATCCTTCTGCTGCTGAAATCAAACTTCACTCAGAAGAGAAATCAAAAAAATATAAAGCAAAAATTGTAATTTAAAATTCAGTTGATGATTCAATCTTTTTCTAAAATCATTGCATGTGAAACAACAAAAGAAGCTTGGGAAAAACTTGAAAAGGAGTACTAGGGAAGTGAACGAGGCAGACAAAATCAAATTTTGAATTTGAAAAAAGATTTTGAATCTCTTAGGATACAAGAAGGTGAGACAATTACTAAGTGGTGAGACAGAATTTCTTTGATTGTCAATAGAACCAAGTTGCATGGCAAAGATTTTAAACATAGAATAGTAAAAAAATTTTGGTGATTATTCCTGAGGGATTTGAATCCAAAATCTCCGCTTTGAAAGAGATTAAAGATCTCTCTGTCATCTCTTTTGCTGAATTAATACAAGCACAGGAGCAAAGAAGAACTTACAGAGAAGACAAAGTTGTTGAAGGTATTTTTTATGTGAACCATCAAAAAAGAAAAGTTGATTATCCACCTTGCAAATATTGCAAAAAGAAAACACACTTAGAAAAATTTTGCTGATGGAGATGCGATGCATTATGTGGAAGTTGCAAACAAAAGAGTCGTGTCACAAAAGTATGCAAGTTCAAAGACACTCAAGATAATTCAAAAGCACTACTTGTGGAAGAAGAACATGAAGATGAGGAAGACCAACTTTATTAGATTGCTGCAACTAAATTAAGAAAAAATACATTTTTTTCAAGAATAATTAAGTGTTCAAACTTAAGTTGGACACACCAACTTGAGTTTGAGGGGTAATGTTAAGATTTATCTTCCTTCTATTTTGTGATTTTCATTAATGGTAGAATATTTTTATTTTTTATTTTTTAGTCTAAGAATATTTTACATTATTTATTTCTTTTTATGTATAGGGTTTATTAATTACAGAATATTTAGTCTTATAGATATAAGGAAAATATCATATTTTTTATTTATTTTATTTAGTTTCTTATAAATAGAGATGTACTCTTCTATTTAAATCAAGGAAAAGAATCAATTAAGAGTTTTCGTTCAGTTTCTGTTTAATTTTCTTTCTTGTCTCTTTTATTCCATAACATTTTCATGGTGATTTTTTCTCATTTCATTAGCCCCCACTATTTCAAGAATTTGAATACCACTTTATGTTTAAAGAGGTATCACTTTATTTATTAAAAGTATTAGATGAAAGGTTTTTTACCTTTCTTTCACAACAAATAGAAAATTTTTTACCTTTTCATCCCCTGAGTTGAGGAAGTAGAAAATACTTTACCCTTCATCTCTTCTCTTTTATTTCTTGAAGAGATTCGTGACGTTAAGATGTTGAGATCTCCATTTTGATATCCGCATCTTTTCAAACTATAACAAAACGTGAATCTCCTTAAAATTATTGGAGTAATGTACTACAATAATTAAATTACAATTGAAAATAAAATAATCTTCTTCTTGGCTGAGGCGCGGATATCTCACTCTTTTTAAGGGAATTCAATCCCACTGCGGCATAATCTACACCAATCTAGCAGTGTATCTCGTGACATATCCCCTCCAGGATACAACAACCCATTAACGATGTACAACCCAAGCAACTCCGGATTAGTTGAAGAGTTCTAAGCTCCAACACAAAAACACTTTCCTTCAACATATTAAAACTCTCTTTTGTATAATGAATATAGTTGTAGACTTAGAATATTTTTTTTTTGTCTCAACTCTCGCTTTCACTAATATAGATACTCTCTTTTGTATGGTGAATATAGTTGGAGACTTAGAATATTTTCTTTGTCTCAACTCTCTCTTTCACTACTATATATCATAACATTTTTCCACATATTTCATCTTTTCATGGATACACAACAAAAGAAGAAACACTACTATTTATAGGTGTAGAATTCTTTCATGTATGAATAGGATGAATGAGGGGTAGTAATATGGGTAGATGAATAGTCTTGATGTTACATAAGTTGAGAAAATACATAAAGTACCCTCTGATATTGTCTGATTTTTCAAAAAGACACTTAAACTTTACTTCCAACCTATTACCTCACGATTCTTACTAAAACTGTTGTAAATACACCATTTTAACTTAAATTTTATCTCTGCGTGTAGACATGCACACCAGATACGTGAATGGTTAAAATTTGACTTAAATTGACAATTAAAACCTGCCACGTGTCAATTATTTGTCAAAAAATTTAAAAATTCTTTTTTCTCTATTGATGTCTTCCTCATCTTTCTCCAACAAAAAAAACTTCATTGATTTAGATTCAAGAAACCAATTCGATAGTAAAATGGAGCCTTCCATCCCTAAGTAACTCTAACTTCAAAGTAAAATATTTTTGAGATACAATTTATTAATTAAAAAAAAATTGATAGTCAACTCCAGTTAGTTGATGCAGATGAAACTTATCAAAATAATAATGGCTCTATTGGCTCCCATTTCCAATGTGACCGGCGTATGTTGCTCCGATTCTCCTTCCTCAACATATTCTCCTCACGGAAGAAGAGATGTTCTTCTCCATTGATGTTAAAACTTATTCTCCGCATTTCCAATTGAATGAAATCTTTCTTTTTTAAATTCAATTAGTATTGGAAAAGTTTAATCTTGAATTGAAGAATGATAAAGAGATTAAAAAAAGGTAAACAAGAGATGGTATGTTAGTCACTATTTTTTCGATCGAGAAGGTATTTTTCGACGATATACCCAATATAAAAAATTAAATTTTTGTTAGAAAAGCTACTAATGCAGGCACAAGAATCACTAAAATTACTTTCAATTCCATTGTTGAAATAGTAATCCAAGATACCAACTTGTTATCGGTGGAATCACATTCTTTCCATTGCCATGGCTATAACTTCTTTGTGGTTCGAACTGGTGTTGAAAACTTTGACTCCAAAAAAGATCCAGCAAAATACAATTTGATCGATCCTATTGAAAGAAATACTGTTGGTGTTCGTTGAAATAAAGAAGAAAGGAAATGTGAAGAAGAAAGGAAGAAAAAAAATAAAGAAAAAGCAAAAAATATATGGCTATAGTTTCTAAAAAAAAAGATTAAAATTAATTGACACGTGGCAAATGCGGATTGGCACGTGATATACATATTTATTGGTGTAATTGATGTTTGCTGAAAAATGATGTATTTACAACGGTTTTAGTAAGAATCGTGGGGTAATAGGTCGGAAGTAAAATTTAAGTGCCTTTTTAAAAAAGTTGGACAATATCAGGGGGTACTTTATGTATTTTCTCTACGTAAGTTACATGAAACTAATGGTCATGGAGTTACAAAAACTAATGACCTTGAGAGTTAAGAACTAATGATCATATGAGTTATTACAAGAACTAAGGGTCATCCTTTACCATAATTTATACCCACTAACACAAAAAAATAATGTGGTGAGTTACAAGAATAATAACACCACTTTCTTCATTTTATGCCTACTAATTATCGTGCACTTTAATATTTTTATTTTAATAATAAAATGCACCAACATTTGTTTATATTGCAATAAGGTTTATCTTAATCCACAAAACAAATTCTAGCTATTGGTTTCACTATTATGGTGTGACTAATTGATTTGTCGAGTTCACAAGCAAATTACTGTAAGCGTTTTATAGGTTCTAATAGAATTCTCATTTTTCTCTTCAAATTTTGTGTTCAAAAGTTGAATTTTCGCACTTCATATATCTTAATATCACGGTCGCATAATAATAGACAAATTCTACGTATCAAACTAGAGATAATAATTTAAAAAATAGTGTAATAATATTTCATCACCGACTATTTGTTTTTTCACCTGAGGTTTAATATCTGTATAGAGATTTTCAGACTAATAAATATTATATTAATAGATAAAGCGTTCTCTCACAAAAATACTTTTATATCAAAACTCAAACTTTAAGCCTATTAAGTAAGAACAAGGAGTTAATAACTCAAATAGTCACTCAACTTATAGAAAGTCACTCAACTTTATTTCTTACTCCGAAAGTCACTCAACTTAAAGTTCTTCTCTCAGATAGTCATCCAACTTTGATTTTTACTTCAAAAATCATTTAACTATGAATATTTTATTTACAAAATCACTCAACCTATTTGATTAATTAATTTTTAATTAAAATTTGCAAACATGAAATTTTATTTAAAATTAAAATTCTAAAAAAGCTAAAAAAATTATTCAAACTATATTATTACATATTCCCATGTTTACTTTGTAACCTGCTGATATTCTAAAATATCATAAATAGTTTATATTAATTCACTTATAATGTTAATATTAATTTTTAAGATTTTCATAATCATATTCATTTAACTGATTAGATTTAATTAACTTTCAACGTGATACTTATTTATGAAATTGATTTTTCAATCATAATGCAATTTTTTATATTACCATTTGTATAATATACAAATAAATCAAATAAATATAATGAATTTTATTCCTAATAAGTTAATAAAAGGAAATGTTATAGATTTTAAATTAAAATGATATGATATAAAACATTAACAAATGTTATAAAATAGTAGTAAAATTATAATATATACATTGCAAGGTAAAATTAACAACAAAAATGTACAATCAAATAATTGTGATTTTGGGATATTAATTACTCCCTTCGTTTAAAAAGGAATGACATGCTTTCCTTTTTAATCCGTTTAAAAAAGAATGACCTTTTCTTTTTTGACAATACTTTAATTTCAACTTTCCACATGATATGTTTAAGACCACAAGATTAAAGGGCATTCAGGTACATTTGACACAACTTTAATTTAAAGTCACAAGATTCAAAAGTCATCTTTATTTTCTTAAACTTTGTGTCAAGTTAAAGTAAGTCATTCTTTTAAAAACGGAGGGAGTAATAATTTGTATGACTATATATACTTTAGAGTATAGAGTAATTATTGGACAAGAAAATTATAAAAAATAGTAGTAAAATCAAAATTCAAAGAAATAAAGAGATATTCTTTTAAACCATTTAAATATATTTTGAATATGAGCGGGTCATTAAATTGATCGTTTAAATTAAAAAAAAATTATTTCTTAAAATTTTTATTTTAAATAAAAGTTACATGTTAGCAAATTTGAATAAAAAAAAATTAGTTAGATATCTTGAGTGACTTTATAAGTAAGACACTCATAGTTTAGTAAATTTTGAAATAAAAATTAAAGTTGAGTGACTTTCTGAGAAAAAAAATTCATAGTTGAGTAATTTTTGAAGTAAGAATTAAAGTTAAGTAATTTTCCGAGAGAAAATCATAAGTTGAATAACCATTTAAGTTATTAACTCTTTTGTATAAAACTTCTAATTTATGAAATATGATTTTTATGTATTATTCTCCTTCTTTAATATATTCTTTTAAATTCAGACAATTATTATTGTACAAAATATGAGTTTCTCTAAGAGAAAAAAAACTCACCAACTAAGATATATGGAGAACACTCACTGAAGATATACAACTTCATGAACGATTAGTGAACGATTCATGTACATTTGACGACACAATGTTCGTATTCGACAATGTTTTAATAGTGATATAATCATTACTCAATCAACGAATAATATATTTTTCAATTAAGAATTTTTTTAGCAAATAAATAGTATCATTTGTGATCAACTATTTATCTATTAATATAATTATAATGATTAATAACATATATATTTTGTTTGATCATTAATTATGAAATTACATCTCTATGTACAGTGTTATCAAAAGTGGGGAAAAAAAACTAAGGCCGCATAAAATTTGTCCTTAAAATAAAATTAATAGATATATAAACACTAAATTCTAATATTATATTAACAATATATATATATATATATATATATATATATTTGAATTTGAATTATTTTAGAAATAAAAATTAATAATAATCAACTCTACATGTTGTTAACAGTTTTAAGTGTATTTCAGATATTTTGATAAAAAAAAATGCTTAACAATACTTATTTATCAAACACATCAATAACTTTTTTTTAATTTTAACATTTTTATCTAAACACATAACAGTTTATTATTAAAATAAATTTTAATACTTTCAAAAACACTTTTTAAAAGTCCCTTTTTTCTAACTTATCCGAACGGACTGTAAGAACCAAGCACATTAAGCCGTATTACTTTTTGTATGGCACACATTTCTATTTTTAGCCGAACTTGCTGATTGATTTATACTAGTTTTCTACTTTAGTTGGTGAAACTTTGGGAGGAAAAAAACAGTGATAATAAGATGACAATTTGACTAGTGGTATTTTGAATTATTGAATTTTGACTTTTAGATAAAAATGTTTTCTGCCCTTACTTAAGAATTATACACAACCTTTGTGCTGACTTGTCTTTGTAAAATGCTTGCATGATCTATAATCATGCATGGCTCTCACCATATGTCATCTGAAAGTCAAAACTATTTTTTTCTTCTCGTTAGCTAGAGAGACATATTTCAAATGATAGATAACGATGAAGCCTTTTTCAATAACCGACCGACAAATTTAAAACAACTTGAAGATATTTGAGGTATGTCATATTTACATGATTACATGAATTTTAACCTTCTTACTTAGATAAACCAATCAAACAAAACTTCCAAATTGAAGTCATATTTACATGATTACATGAAATAAACCTTAATAAATGAAATTAAAAATTTTAAAAATATGCATTAATCCAAAACCCTCTGCTCCCAATTTTTGGACTTGAAATCACCTCATACCCAATGGTTGGTTCATCTTTCTTTTTCATTTTCCAAGTACTTATTCACAAATCTTTTTTTTTTTTTCAAAGAATCACATTGGATGTCTAAATCTCAGTGGATCGTGACAGCAAGATCACAACCGAGGTCCAAATATCATGCATATTCACGTAAACTTCTTGGTCATTTCACTATGAAACCAAAAGTTGAGAAAAACCAAAACTTGGATGTGGTGATAATGGTGACAAAGGAGGCACCTCAAAAATACCTTTTGCATTTCCACAATCCCAAATCGGAGCCCAACTTGAAGGTGTTAATGGAGTTGCTACCATTTGTTCTCTTTTCACCTCTTTCTTCATCACAACTTGGTCTTCATTCTCAATTTCTTCTCTTGCCCTTTTCCCACAAGAATTCAAATTCACTTTTTTCTCAATCTCATTATTTTCTTGCTTAAAATTACTAACTTCAAGTGGGAAATTCAAGATTGCTTTGCTCCCTCTGAGCTTAAACGCGGCCCTGTCGTAAGCCATGGCCGCATCCACTGCAGTATCGAATGTTCCTAGCCAAACTCGTGTCCCCTTTCTATTTGGATCACGAATCTCCGCTGCAAATTTCCCCCATGGCCTTTGCCTCACTCCTCTGTATCGCTTTTTCTCTGAATTTTCCCCTGTTTTTGATTCGTCTGTTTTCTTGACAGAAGGAATTGAAATGTTCAACAAAGGTTTTCGTTCGTTGAAACTTTTCTTCTTTTGGGGTTTTACTTGGAATTCAGAGGGATTGAATTCCATTTTTGAGTTATTATTGAAGAAACTACAGAATTCAAGATTTGAACTCTCGGGATAAAAAGAGAAGTTGCTTTCGGTTTTGAGTTCAGAGACAAATGATTCTAAAGACTCAGAAGATGATGAGCTTTGTGAATAAAGAGTACTAGTTGTTTCTGAAGAAGTACAATAATTTTCCATGAAAACAACATCATCATCAAGAAGATGTTGCCTTATCAAATCTAGTGAAGAAGTATCCATTTGAAAAAGGAAAAGTTGGGAAGAGAAATGAAGAATTTCTTTTGTTTGGTTGTTGAATATATGGAATGATTGTAGGGAATTGAATTGAGTGGAAAATGAAGAGTGAAGAGGGAGATTATAAAGGGTAGAAAAATTTGAGTCCAAGGGAGGTTTCTTGGAGCCTTCTTGGTTAGAACAAGGAAGGTCTCTTGTGGGCTATCCATTTCTACTTTTTTTAAAGTATATATTTGAGTACCACTTGTTGTTTATTTTAATAGTAATAATAATAATAGCAATAACAATAATGGATGATTGATTAAAGTAATTCTTCTTTTGTCCAAGAGAAGAAGAAATTAAATAGATGATGTTGGTTCTATTTTGTTATTGTCATTGATGATGATGTGTCTTCTACCTAAACCCATGTTTCTAGGTTGCTTCTCATTCTTTTTCATTACTCATCTTTCACTTTTTTTTTCTTTTAACTTTGGGGTTTTGTTATTAGTTTCTACGACTAAAAAAAAAGTTTATTCTAACCGTATATAGTCTTATTTTATATTGCTATAAGAAGTTATTTCTACGTCTTGAATTTATTATCTCATGATCATATGATAATAACTTTATCTGTTACTTTAACACTATTTTTATAACTTAAACTCAGAATCTCTTGATCAAATTACAGATAACTTAAACAACTGCTTGAAGGCTCCTTTTAAGTTTCTACGCCAAGAATGAAGATAATTGATACCATAGGAAACATCTTCCAATTTATTTTTCATTTGTAATCTTCATATATAGATTAAAACGAAAAACCTGAGAGAAGTGAAAATGAGTTTTTTTATTATTAAAGATTAAGAATTGTGGTGGAATAAATAAGACTTTTTATTCGAACATTAGAAATTTTTTAAAAAAATCATATATAAATATATATTAATTTAATTGTGCGTGTCTCACATGTGTAATTTTTTATTATTTAAAATTAGATGATTTTGTGTGTTGCGAAGATTTTCAATGAAGTGTAAAAAGTTTAAATCACTTCTCAAAGATTCTTCACACTTTAATATAATAAGAAAAAAAGGTCATATGTCCCTAAACTTTGCGAAAATGTTTAGATATACTCTCCGTTAAAAGTTTAGCTCATGAATGTCCTTGTCGTCCAAGTCTTGGATCATATATATCCTTGTTGTCAAATTTTGGGTCATATATACCCCTATTGTCAAGTTTTAAGTCATATATACCCCTGTTGCCGTTAATTGCTTTGCTAAAATTTTCCAACCCCCTTTTTTCTTTTTTTTTTTAAGAAATTATATTTTCACATAATTTTTTAATTGTCATATCACATATAATTAAATTCACACTTCTTCTGCACATTAACCATCTGTCAAATGCTCTCATCTACTCATAATTTCTTTGAATTTTCTCTAATTGACGAAATTTCTTTGTTGTGTTTTTCGATACTTGTATAACCCCAAAAATAATCAAGTAAAATATGAAAAAAGTCAAGAGCACCCCATAAAAACCTCAATGTATAATTGCGGCAAAAATCAAGAATTAAAGTACTTACCAATTGCAAATTATTTTAGTACCATATTAACCGACTTCATCTTTCACACCACCATCAAATCCAACATCAAGAATAAGAAGAATATGGAAAACCCAAGTGAAAAATTGAGATGTAAAAGTGTAAAAGAGGCAGCCCATAGAGACAACAAAAATAAGTTGTTAATTAAGAAGGATATCTTATGTACATGCGTGCGTGCGTACGTACGTATGCATGCATGCATGCATGTATGTATATATGAGAGAAACAGTTATGCAAGAATCTGAAAATACAACAAAAGGGTTTCGGCAAATTAGAGAAAATTCAAAGAGATTGTGAGGTATATGAGAGTATTTGACGGATGTTTAATATGTAGAAGAAGGGGTGGATTTAATTATATATGATGTTGCAATAAAAAAATGATGTGTCAAATATAATTTTTTAAGGAAAAAAAGAAAAAGTGGGTTGAAAAATTTCAGCAAAGCAATTAATGGCGACAGTGGTGTATATGACCCAAAATTTGACAATAGGGGTATATATGATTCAAAACTTAACAACAGGGGTATATATGGACCAAAACTTGGACAACAAGGGCATTGATGGGCTAACTTTTAATGGAGGGTATATCTGAACGTTTTCGCAAAGTTTAGGGGCATATTTAATAATGTAAGCATAACATATATTTTATTATACGCACAAATATACTTTATCACCGGAAGTTTCAAGTGGTTAATGGATCGTCACTTTTATGTTTGTCCTGCAATACCTCTTTTTCGTGTTGTTAGAAGCTTAGAGAGTCACATCGATTTAAATCATATTTGTAGTACAATTATTTTTTTTTATATTTAAAACTTTTTTTATATTTTTAAAGTTAAATCTTTAGAACATTTTTGTTACTTAAAACTTTTTAAAATTTGATACTTCTTATATTTTTCTTATTCTAACGTTTTCATATTTATTTTTAGATTTTTCAAATCTTCTTAAAATCTAACTTTAGTTGATTTAGAATTCTTAAACTAATGAAAAATGTATTAATTGTCACTAATTCCGATAACTTCTAATAAAGAAGGGTTTTACTATAAATATTTAATTAATTTTCAACTCTTAAATATTAAAAAATAGTGAAAAGATGATTTTATCTAAAACAAAAACTTTTAATGAAGGGCAAAAAGTTCAAACAATATTTCTAAGGACCTTTACACTTTTAGTATACTAATTCAACCGCACGTGACTTGCATGTGTAATGTTTGATTATTTAAAATTAAATAATTTTATCTATTGCTGAAATTCTTAATGAAATGTAAAAGTTTAAATCACTTTTCAAAGATTATTCACACTTTAATATAATAATAACCTAAATATTTAGTGTAAGCACATATATACTTTACCACCAGAAGTTTCAAATAGTTGATGAATCATCACTTTTAGTGTCATGCAATACTTGTTTCCGTTATTGTCAGAGGCTAAGAGAGACGCATCATTTTAACCATATTTATGGTACAATTATTTTTCTTTTTTTTTCTCTATTTAAAATCCTATTTAGTTGTTTTTAAAGTCAAGTCTTTAAAAAATCATTGATTACATTCTTATTACGTACTTAAAATTTCAAAAAATTGATACTTCTTAAATTATTCTTACTCTAACACTTTTATATTCATTTTTAGATTTTCAAATCTTCTTAAAATAAAATTTAGTTGATTTAGAATCCTTAAACTAATGGGAAAGATATTAGTTATCATTAATTTTGACAAATTCTAATAAGGAAAGGTTTATCATAAATATATTTAATTAATTTTCAATCCTTAAATATTAGAAAAAATATTCAAAGATGATTTTATTTAAAGCAAAAACTTTTAATAAAAAATAAAAAGTTTAAACAACATTTAAGAGCTGCTAGAGTTGATGAACTGTTATGACTATTAAAAATGGAATTTATTTTGTATTTCTATCTCCATATTTTAACTTATAAATGTGGGTGGAGTAAAAATTGTTTCACTTTCAAAATACTTTAAAAGATATAAAAATAATTCGAAATGATGGATGATTAAATATAATAGATGAAATCAGTAATTTTAAAATAATATTTTTTGAAAGAAAAGCAATCAATTAGTTATTCGTCACTGGGGGCGTATCAAAGGGTATGGGTTCACATATCTCGCTTTAAACTATCAAAGGGAAGAGGTACTCAAGTTTAACGAGTCCTATGATGTCATGGTTATTAAATGCACCTCTATAATTGAGTTTGGTGGTTTAATTTCAAGGTCTTAGATCTGACGGTAAGACCCTAAAAGTTGAAATTGTTAAATTAAAATTTTTGAATTTGTCATTTAGGTGTACTTATCTTTTAAAATTTCGAGCTCTTCAAATTAAGACCGATTGTTTGACTATTTTTTCAATAATTAGACACATATTATATAGCATTAAGGGTCGATTGGTTGGAAAACAAATTATATTGAAATTAGTTATTCTTATATTAGTTATATTGAGATTACTTGTTCTAAAATTAATTATCCTAATATTATTTTTTAGTGACTGTTTGTGGTACTAAAAATAATATGCATGAGATTCTTTTTAAGAATAGATTGTGTGTTTATAAAAATAACATTTACCTTATTTAGTTTAATAATTATTTTTATAAAAATTGTATTGATAAGGAAAACTTTGATTACATACATTAAAATACAAGTTCTATTATATACATGCCTCATTACATAGTCAAACTCTTAAAACTTGTCAAGAAATTCTATTCAAACAATATTCATATTGAGTAATTTTGATTCGATCGAACCCCTCAAATTGCTATTAAAGTGTTTCAATTTGATAATCTCAATTCCCCTTTTTAAAAACTTTTGCATATGTTTTAATTTGTATTATAATTAAGTTAGCCACAGATAATCTACTTTAATTATACACATCAACT
>NW_025896043.1:4251320-4268106 GCF_002878395.1 Capsicum annuum
ATGTGTATAGTTAAAGAAAATGACATATTTTGTGTGATTAATTTAATTATCTGCTAGACAAACGAGAACATACACAAGAAAATTATTTCAAAATTTGAACCAATATTAATATGAGTTAAGGTGTTCAATTGAAACAAGACTTAACTCAAATGTCTAAGTGGAATATCAAGACAAGTTTTAAGTTGGCAAAATATGTCAACTTGGATGATGTCGTTGCAATAATGAGTGATATTAAACATTTCAAATCAGTAAGATATTGTTTGAATGGTTACGGTCATGAGGAAGGTTAGCAAATCAAACAAGACAACATATCATGAACAAATCAAAAACTTGTTTCAGCAAAACATAAAAGTTCTACAGCAGCAATAACAACTCTGAAGAAGCTGCACAAATATGGGATAGCAAATATATATATACTCCTATATAATATATGTGAGACAAAGAATTTGGAGATAATTTTGTCCTTTTATATTTTATCCCAAGAATAAATAATGGTGGGATTGTTATCTCACCAAATGTGTAGGATAGCTTATCCCGACACTATTTATTAATTTCGGGATAATTTATCTCGAATATTGCCCACCAAATATGCATTAAAAATTTCATTCCAAAATTATTATTTTATCTCAAAATTATTTGCTTTTGTACCTCACACGAAACGATCCCTTAAGGTATCAATTGGACATGCAAAAATGGATTGAATTAATAAATAAAGATTGAATTGAAATGATCTAAAAATTTTCTAAGTCATAACCTAACTTGTCTGACTTTTACCAAGTTTAAAATTTAGAATTTGTTTTCTCATAATTTATTTGAATACCTAATAAAATGTTTTTTTCTCTTTATATTACGATTATATAAAATGTATCAAATAAAAATAGCTTTTTAAAAATATTTAGATAAAGTATTCATGGGCAATCTGGGACTCATACCTGTAACCCTCCTCACTCCCCCAAATCTAAACGAATTGAACCAATCACAATTTTATGGGCTGATTTTTCCACCCTAATAACGCACATGCAAACTAATTAAATGAGTGATCAGTGTGATTGCGGTTAAGTTCCAAGTCAAAATTATAGTCTACTGCTTACTTTGGTAGATATTGAAATGAAGAATATGAAAATGATAGTTTGAATGAATTTGGTATTTACAGCTACCATTAGTAAACTCAATTAGTTGAGTTCAATATAGTAGTGTTTGCCATCAAAATCTCATACTTAACTTATAGTTTAATCTAAGTAACACCTTGTGTGTTTAAGCTCTTCCTAATGTTTATCATCTCCATATACTGGTGTCTGGTTTATATGTCATTTATGTTTGATTAGAATATTTTCCCCAAAAATCTTAACACAGTCACAAGCTAAGTAGGTTTGTGTAAAATCTAACAAAACTTATGATCCAAAATATCTTTTGCATTGGTATCCAAATACTTTTTCACCAAAAGTATTTTTCCACTTATTTTCTAATTTTGTATGACAATATTAATTTTTCTAAAAATTAATCTAAAGCCAAACTAAAATCCTTACTAGTCTTCAAAGACATAGTCGTTTGGTCTGAGATATAAGGAATAAATAATCTTGAAATAAAATAAAAGACTATTTTATCTCGTGTTTGATGTAAGGTATTAGTTAGTATATGTATTAGTTATCCCATCATTTACACTGTAATAATGAAATAAGTTATCTTATATGCATAAGATAACTAATCTCAAAATTAATCATTTCGAGATAAATTTTTTCCAACCAAATTAACAACCCTATGTTGTATGTATATATCACATGAATAAGCAGCAGCTAGCAAAGTACGGTACGTAAATCGACAAAAATGACATAGCTTACTTTGTTGTCTCTCCTGATTCCTGGAACATACTTTTCAACGACTTATTATTAATATTGTAACCAACTTTTAAGTATTGGAAAGCCTAAAACAACGAGGCTAATATGTGCACTAAACTGTCCGCTACACGTGGGGTTAAAAGAAGGATTGGAATATATTTATATGAATTCTTTATCTTACATGTTTCATGTTTGTTGGAAATTTTTTTCACAACTTAAATATATATACTAATAGAAGAGAAGCTTAGGCGTAGTACATAAAGTTTTCTTCGTAAAGTTCCCCTTCTATTAATAAAACCTAATAGTGAGTATAATCGATATTTAGTAATAGTAACTGCAAAGAGTATACTTATTAGTAGGTATACTTGACTTGCATGCAGCATCATCTCTGACAAGCAATTCAATTTGGAATGATCCCAGAATTTAAAATTTATGAATTCATAATTTTATTTCTTTAAATTCTTGAAGCTTAAATTTATAATTTATACACGTCAAACAAATTTTTTAGTATAAATTTAAATTTAAATTTAAATTACTAAATTTGATTGAACTCGTAGCATGTATTCTAGCTCTACTCTCATTTTCAACAACTTGACAACGGTCACTTTCTTTGCTTTGGTTGATTTAAATTTCATCAACTTGGTGTTGGCCCTAGGAATTATCCAGGTTGCTGCCTTGGTCTTTTCTTATTTTTTTATTATAATTGTTTTGTGTTTCTCTGAGTCCTAAGGGGATGAGAATCTGGTCACTTTCTTTAATACTAATCTCTCATTTCATCCCAATTTATACGACATATTTTAAATTTTGAAATTTAAGCTATTCTTTTTCCTACTATAGTTTTTTCATATGTGCAACTTTTCTTTCAGAAAAATCTTAAGATTTCAACTAGAAATTACAGTTAAAATTAAATTATTTGACTCTTAAAATTAAAATTATATCACACAAACTGAGACAAAAGAAATAATATATATACTAATGTAGGGATTATTATGTGAATTTTTTAAATTATTTGAAAGACTTGGTCATATATTCTTAATGCACGTATTCTTGTTCATATTGTATCTAACGTAAAATATTAATCCACAAATTCTCACATAATTTATGCAACTATCAGAGTTATTTAATACCAACAACCAAACACAACATTACATTCTGCAACAATTATTTTTTCCTTGTACAACCAGCCAAAGATGATCATATTAATAATGCAAAATTCTATTCTAATTAAGACTATTTTTTAGATGATATCATTATACATTGATTAAAGAGGTGAGATTAGCTTTTTTGGTGTGTTTGGTTCATCGTACTGAATATAAATGCATCAAATCAAACGATTAACCGTCTTAATAGCTGTATTATATTATATTAATTAATTAACTAAAGATAGTTGTATCTTTGAGGTTTCAACTTTTAATTTACTTATCAAATAAGGCTGCATGATTTGTAACTTTGATAAAATGTTTAGCCGACATCGCCCAATAATAATCTTTTTTCTATTTTGGCTAGAAAGTTGTAGGTTGAAAGGAAGTCATACAGTGAAGTTTTTGTCATTTAAAAAATTAAGTTGTCAAACAGCTTATTACATAAATGTAGAATAAGACTGCATACAATAAATTTTTATAACTCAATCTTTTGTGGATATTATATATAACGGGAGCTTTGATGCATCCGCAGGGATGAACTTATGGTCTATTTTGTGGTGCTCCGGCACCAATTACTCAATGCAGATAAGGTACAATTATATAAGAAATATATAAAAATTAATATAAAATTTATAAAAGCACCCATTAAACTACGAAGATAGTTGAGCGTTTTAATTTTTAGGTGGAACCTTAAAAGATTTAGGCATCAATATGTGTTCGAATCTCCTACTCCTAGACACCCAAGATCTCTAAATCTTGAATCTACCACATACATCGGACTATCATTTTACGAGGTCGTGGATTATATATTAGTCATACATAGTTTGATCTGTGATGCTATAATATTTAGCTATTGCAGATTTTCAAGACGTCAACGCTCGAGCCTCGGCTTGTTTCCTACTACATTTTTTTAGGGACAATAACAATCTTCTTATAATTAATAGTAGTAATATAATTTAAAAACCAGCCGCAAATTATTGATTCCTGTAGAAATATCAACTGCAATTATTCTGCTAATTAATTAGTAGAATTCAACTTGATCAATTTTTTAATGAACGTATATCGGACTTTTTCAGATTTTACAATGAACCATTACTCATATCCCATCATTCTGGGAAGAAAAAAGAGAAGTTAATAATAATAAATTAGTTTTGCAAGCAAAGTCTGATTTTGTCACGTAATTGTGCCTTTTTTTTTTCTTATTCAGATTTGATATTCATATTTTGATTTCGATTAATCTGAATTTTTACATTATAATAATATTAAATCGAGAGACGACCTTACTCAAGAACATTTTTCATATATGAAAGGGTCATTTGGTGTGAGGTGTAGGGATAAAATCGTAAAATGCAAGATTATTTTGTCATATGTTTGACTGAAGGTATTAATTAGTCCTAAGATTATTAATCGCACTATTTATATCATATGATTAGCCACGACATGGAGCAACTTCAGTTTACTGAGGACATGACCCTAGATAGGAAGGTGTGGAGGTCGCGGATTAGGGTAGAAGGCTAGTGTGAGTGTGTGGGTTGTGGCTAGGGGTTAGGAGAGTTTGGGTGTGGTGGGAGTCTTAGGTATTGTGAGAGTATGTCACTACTAGGTGAGTATCCGTTTTCTTATATTTATTGAGTATTGCTTGTATTTTCTCTTATTTTGGAATTCTTTGATATTTATTGTTATTATTTCTTATTTGTTATTTCTATTTATGTTATCCACCATGTCTCATGTTTCATTACGAATTTGGTATACTATTCTCATTCTTGAGCCGGGGGTCTATCTGAAACAGCCTCTCTACCTCTTCGGAGGTAGTGGTATGGACTGCGTACATTTTAGCCTCCTCAAACCACACTTTGTGGGAATACACCGGGGTTGTTGTTGTTGTTGTATATCATATAATGAGATACGTTATTTCATATACATAATAAGATAACTAATTTTGAAATCAATTATCTCAAGATAACTTATTTTCAACCAAACGAGTCCATCAATGTTCAAATCTGAAACCGTTAATTAAAAGTTGGAACATGCCAATCAACAAATATCTTGAAGTCCACTAGTGAACTTGTTGAATTTGGAGAATTGGGACTTTGGATATATACACAAAACACATCATGCCAAGTAATAATGGGGCTTTGGGATATATACACAACGCACATACACACTAAGGGGTCGTTTGATAAAGTGTATAAGATTAATATCGAATATAGTGTATTAGTTAGTAATGCTTACATTAGTAATGCAAGTCTTAGTAATGTTGGTATTAGTTATGCAAACGTTATTTCTTATACAGTGTTTGGTTCGATTTATTAAAAATAATATATATTTATATAATTTTTATAAAAAAATATTTTCTTACCAAAATTGCCTTCTTTCCATTAAAACCCCAACTTCAATTCTTCATCATGATCCTCCAAAGCTTCTCCTTTTTCCTCAAAAAATTCTCAAGTATAAACAATTTCCAGAACTTCATCAAAAGTAGACATTCAGAATTCTTCAATAAATGCGATAATTCGCTCTTCCATCAAAAGTGATAAAGCACTACTAAAAAAAGGCAAAAAAGTGACGTAACAAAAGCGATGAACTGTGTCGCTTTAAAAACCGAAGAGAAAAGCGACACTATCTGTCGCTTTTTTAGTTTAATTTTAACTTTTATTTCTTTTTTATTAAAATCGACGGCAAACGTCTCAATATCCGTCATTTTTTTCCGGAATTATTGTACCAACTAATTAAAAAATAATTTATAATTTTTTATTAATAAATGCGACGGGATGGCATCGTAATGTATTTATAAATAATAATAATTAGTTTTTGAAAAGCGACGTAGTCCGTCGATTTTTATTGATTTTTATTTTTATTAAAAGCGACGACAACGTCGCTATAATGTTTACTTTTAAAAACATTAATTCTAGAAAAGCGACATTGTCCGTCGCAATTTGTAATTATTTTTAATTTTTCTTTATTTTTTACAAAAAACGACGGATATCGTCGCATTTGTTAAAACTAAATAAAAATTATTTTTTGAAAAGCGACGTTGTCCATCTCTTTTTAAATTTAATTTTTATTTTTGTTTATTTTTATTAAAAGAGACGGACAACGTCACTAAAATTTTTATTTTTAAAAATATTAATTCTAGAAAAGCGATGATTTTCGTCGCAATTTGTAATTATTTTAATTTTTCATTATTTTTATAAAAAGTGACGTACCACGTCGCTTTTGTATAAAAGTTATTTTTTTGAAAAGCGACGTTATCCATCGCTTTTAAAATTTAATTTAATTTTTATTTATTTTTATTAAAAGCGACGGAAAACGTCGCTATAATTTCTATTTTTTAAAATATTAATTCTAGAAAAGCGACGTTGTTCGTTGCAATTTGTAACTATTTTTATTTTTAAAAAAATCGACGGACAGCGTCGCTTTTTTTAAAACTAAAAAAAATTAATTTTTTGTAAAGCGACGTTGTTCGTCACTTTTTAAATTAAATTTTTATTTTTGTTTATTTTTATTAAAAGCGATGGACAACGTCGCTATAATTTCAATTTTTTAAAATATTAATTCTAGAAAAGCGACGTTGTCCGTCGCAATTTAAAAATATTTTTAATTTTTGTTTATTTTTTTATAAAAAGCGACGGATAGCGTCGCTTTTGTTAAAACTAAATAAAAGTTAACTTTATGAAAACGACATTGTCCATCGATATTTGATCTTTTTAATTTACTATTTAATAATTAATTTTTATATTTAAAAAAATTAAATATATTCAATTATTTATTAAATACATTGATATCATAAGATCAATTGATCAAAAAAATAATATATTGTTGAAGTTATAATATAATAATATAAGCTAAATTTAGTGATAATTTTTCATTGCATGTATATAAAACGTTGTATTATGAGGTAATTTACATGTGTATTTGATGTATGTAGTACATATTGTGAATTTTATAGTCAATCAAATATATATATTGAATACATTTATATCATACGATTGATTAATCAAGGTAATAATATATTGTTGAAGTTATAATATAATAATGTAAGCTAATTAATTAAGCGATAATTCAACAGAGTAGAAATAAAATACGCTGTATTATGAGGTAATATACTCGTGTACGTGATGTTACATATTATAAAGTTGATAGTCAATCAAATATATATACATACATGCATATATATTGCTACATATATATGTATATATATATATATATACATACATATATATATGCATATACATATATATGTATGTATGTATAAATACGTATCTCTCGTATAGTGATGTACATAGTAGTTAAAAGCTAGCTAACTTAATCTATATATACAAATCTTTTGAATAATACGTTAACATCATATGATTGAGGTAATAATACACTATTGAAAATATAATAATAATGAAGCCAATTAACCGACAATTCATCATATTAATACGTTGTATTAACTTAATCGAAATCTTCAATTCAATCTTTTTTTAACCGAATTTCTAATCCCAATTTGAATCCTCTCCTCAATTTTAATCTCAACCGTTCTTCATATTTGATCAACGGTCAATATTAAAAATAATTTTCACAATTCTTTTTCTTGAAATTAGGGGTGTGCATCGCTCCATTCGGTTTGATTTTATATATTATCAGTTTGATTTATCGGTTATCGATTTTTAAATAAGTTAAACCAATAATCAAATCAATAAGGTATTTTTTTAATTAATTTTTTGTTTATCGATATTTTGTCCTTAACGGTTCGATTTTTGATTTAACCAATAAGAAAATATGCATAAAATAGAAATAGTAGCAACTAATTAACAAGAAAAAAAATGAAATCTTAATTGCAGCAAAAATCATGCATGATGTGTTTTATTTTACAAGAATATTATTATTTTTCTCATCATTATCACATTTATTAAAATAGCGGGCCTAATTCAATTTCTCAATGTGTTTATTTTCTAGCCATCTTGTACACAATAAATATCAATTTTAATCAAATTGATATTAATTCTATTTTTGACCCATTTTAAAGTAATTTTAATCTCAGCCGTTGATCAAAATTGATCCAACGGCTGATGTTGACACCCAATTTTGACCTCTCAATACTACTTTTAGGCTGCTATTTTCTCAAAATTATTTGATTTCAATTATTAATATTTTTGTACACATTAATTTTAAATACATATTGACATGTCACATTCATAATTTAGAAAAATTCACAAATTGAAATATATGAATTATTTTGCAGTATCACTTTTATAATTCATTAATTTGAATATATTATTTCTCCATGTAATTTTATTAATATTTTTGTTAATTCTTTTCGTAAATGTGTAGTAGTAGTAGTAGTATCATCATTAGCAACGATTTTATATAATAAATTTTTAGCCAATTTGTGATTAACTTCAAATTTTATTCAATTTTTAACTCTTTTTAAAATATGTTTAATCTCAGCCGTTGATCAAAATTGATCATACGGCTGAGATCCCACCACCCTTCCCTTTCCTTTTAAATAAAACATAAACCCTAATCTCTCAATTTCAACAAAAAACAGCCGCCCAATACTAGCAGCAGTCGGCGAAGCAGCCATAGCTGCTGCTGCTGCCTTGATCCATCCTCCCCACGCTGGAGTGCCGCCGGCCAACACAAACCAGTGATCTGCTTGGCTTTGGTAAGAGCTATCTCCATTTGTTCTTTCGTAATCTGTAGCGAACTCTATTTTTAGGATATATTAATTTTTTTGGTATTTCACTTTTCTGAGATCTAACATCATGCTAAATAAAGAAAGCCATCTTTTGGTATAGTTCTAGCACAGGAGCAACTAGTAATGCATAGGAAAATTTTGGGATGCCCTTGGACCTATTTATGAAGGATGTGGTTAAAATTCACTGATATTTTTTTATCATATCTTTTTGTGCAAATGTAGCACCTTGTCAAGCTGTTCAACAATACAATTATTTTGTTCCGAATATTATTCCTGAAAATTATTGTTATACCACTACTGTTAGAGGTGCATTTATATAAGTTGTTTTTAAATTGAATTCCTTGAATATTCAATTATTGTGATTCTACAACTTTGATTTGATCTTTATAACATATTAAACATCGAAAAGATGCTTCATACATCATCCACAAAAGAATGAAGTGATATTTTCATCAATATCAAGTATTACAAACATAGAAGAGATTGAAAAGAAGTTGGAAAATGGATTTTTTTGATTTTGAAAAAGCAACATAGACTTTGGCCCTCTTTTAAGCCTATGTTTAAGGTCACATTGTCACTTTCTATTTACACCATGTGTTAGAAGTAGTAGTAAATTGAGAAGCATCTTTCAATGTCTACTTGTCCTTGTACAAGAAATAAAACAGATAGATCCTTAATCTTTCACCTCAAAACTTTTGAATGAAAAAAAAAGTTTAGCAAAAATTACTTTGATATGAGTCTGATAGTTCAAGATGTGGAACTTTGTTTGCCTCACATCAAATAGCTACTCACTCTCTTCACTTTTACTTGTAATATTTCGCTTTTCAAAAGTTAGTTGGACTAATTTTCAGAGATAAATTAAAAATAGATAAATTTAATATCTAAACTTTAGATATTTTCAATCTCTTCTGTTTAGTCTTTCTTATTTGTTTTATGCAATATCTTCCTTTTCTCATAAAAGGCATCAATGATGAATAATCCAATTTGTTATCCTTGCACTTTGATTGTTGAATGAAGATAATGATGGGGGAACATTTCTGAGATGCTTTTCTTTTCCTTCTTTCTTTGCTTGCATAGTATTTTTCACTCCATTCAAAATCATTCTATTGGAAAGATTTATTTATTTCCTAATCAAAATCATTAATTTTTTGCAAATATGTTAACAGTGATTTTTGTAAAATCATTTGTAAAATAACTAGTGACTTGAAAATGGTTAAGTGTAGTTATTTGAAAATAGTTAAATATAGTGACTTGAAAATGTGAATTAGTTAGTTGAAAATAGTTAAGTGTAGTGACTTGAAATGCTAATACATGACTTGAAAATGACTTGAAATATGTACTAGTGACTTGAAATGTGAATAAGTTATTTGAAAATTATTAAGTGTAGTGACTTGAAAATGATTAAATGTAGTTACTTGAAATTGAGAACTTGTGACTTGAAAATGATTAAGTATAGTGACTTGAAATGCTAGTACATGACTTGAAAATGGTTAAGTGTAGTTACTTGAAAATGGTTAAGTATAGTGACTTGAAATGTTAATTAGCTATTTGAAATGGTTCGAGTGTAGTGACTTGAAATGTGAATAAGTTATTTGAAAATTATTAAGTGTAGTGTAGTGACTTGAAAATGGTTTAGTGTAGTTACTTGAAATTGCAAACTTGTGACTTGAAATCGGTTACTAGTGACTTGAAAATGGTTAAGTGTAGTTACTTGAAATGTGAATTAGTTACTTGAAAGTGGTTACGTATAGTGACTTGAAATGAATGATTAAGTGTAGTGACTTGAAAATGGTTAAGTATAGTTATTTTAAATGTAAAGTAGTTACTTGAAAATGGTTAAGTATAGTGACTTGAAATGTGAATTAATTATTTGAAAATGGTTAAGTGTAGTTACTTGAAATGTGAATTAGTTATTTGAAAAATTGGTAAGTTTAGTGACTTGAAATGTCTACTAGTTATTTGAAAATGATTAAGTATAGTGACTTGAAATGCTAGTACATGACTTGAAAATGGTTAAGTATAATGACTTGAAATGTTAATTAGCTATTTGAAATGGTTGGAGTGTAGTGACTTGAAATGAGAATAAGTTATTTGAAAATTATTAAGTGTAGTGACTTGAAAATGGTTTAGTGTAGTTACTTGAAATTGCAAACTTGTGACTTGAAATCAGTTACTAGTGACTTGAAAATGGTTAAGTGTAGTTACTTGAAATGTGAATTAGTTACTTGAAAGTGGTTAAGTATGGTGACTTTAAATGAATGATTAAGTTTAGTGACTTGAAAACGGTTAAGTATAGTTATTTTAAATGTAAAGTAGTTACTTGAAAATGGTTAAGTATAGTGACTTGAAATGTGAATTAATTATTTGAAAATGGTTAAGTGTAGTGACTTGAAATGTGAATTAGTTATTTGAAAAAATGGTTAAGTGTAGTGACTTGAAATGTCTACTAGTTATTTGAAAATGGTTTGGTGACTTGAAAATGGTTAAGTGTAGTTACTTGAAAGTGGTTAAGTATAGTGACTTGAAATGTTAATTAGCTATTTGAAAATGGTTTGAGTTTAGTGACTTGAAATGTGTACTAGTGAATAAGTTATTTGAAAATTATTAATTGTAGTGACTTGAAAATGATTAAGTGTAGTTACTTGAAATTGTGAACTTGTGACTTGAAAACGGTTTAGTGTAGTTACTTAAAATTGTGAACTCGATGCTTGAAGATGGTTAAGTGTAGTCACTTGAAATGTGTACTAACAACTTTAAAATAATAAAGTATAGTTACTTGAAAATGATTAAGTATATTGACTTGAAATGTGATTTAGTTAATTGAAAATAGTTAAGTGTAGTGATTTGAAATGTGTACTTATTGACTTGAAAATGGGTAAGTGTAGTTACTTGAAATGTCTACTAGTTATTTGAAAATGGTTAAATATAGTGAAATAAAATGTCAATTAGATATTTGAAAATGGTTTTGAGTGTAGTATCTTGAAATATGTACTAGTAACTTGAAAATATTAAGTGTAGTCGCATGACATATGAATAAATGACTTGATTTTTATATGTTTTGATGTAAACTTGCATACAGATGACATTCGGTGGTGAAAGTGATTTGCCTCGTCCCTGATAAAAGTTCGAAGTCAACTGCTAAAATGAAATTTCGGACACCTGTATACTCCTATGAAAAAACTTTAGTATTGTTTAAGTGTTTTGGTGGTTGTTGGATTAATTATTAAGTGTTTTGTATTTTGAATTTGGTTGTTTAAGTGTTGTTGATTTGAATTGCTTAAATATTTTGATAATGTAGTGCGTTGTATGGTTATTTTAGAAATGTGTATTGCATGAGGCTGTATATATTGAATTGCATTTTTATTTGGCAAGTGGTCCCTTTTGTTCGTCGCTTTTCTGAAAATTTTTAAAATGAATTTTAAAAAAACGCGACGGCCAGCGTCGCTTTTTGTCTTCATTAGACGGCCAACGTCCCTTTTTTTCTTCATTATGAAGAACAAAAAGCGACGGCCAACGTCTCTTTTTCTTTCATTATGAAGAACAAAAAGCGATGGCCAACGTCGCATTTTTTCTTCATTATGAAAAATAAAAAGAGACGGCCAACGTTGCTTTCTTCTTTATTATAAAGAATAAAAAGCGACGGCGAACGTCGCTTTTTTCCTTCATTATGAAGAATAAAAAGTGACGACCAATGTCGCTTTTTGTTCATCATGTGTTCTTCACATGAAGAACAAAAAGCGACGCACAACGTTGATTTTTCAAAAAATAACTAAATTTTTTTCTCTAATGCGACGCAGACCGTCGTTTTCAAAAACAACGCTCCTTCTTTAGATGAAAAAAAAATGATGGATTTTCATCGATTTTGCCCAAAAAAGCGATGCTGGCCGTCGCTTTTTAGGCATTTTTTAGTAGTGAAGGTAAGTTGTAATGTCCCGAACCTGGTACCCCAAATGCTACACGGTGCTCATGACCCCGAAGAACCACAAGCTAACTCATGACTGATATTTGTACCTGAACACTGCATAATGGACTGAATGATTGTGGAATTAAAGGCTGAAAGGCCATAAGGTTCAAAACTGAGATATAATATCTCGTAAAAAATATAACATCTGGGTGGGGTATGAAATACTCAAAACAACTAAATAAACTATCTAAACATACTGTAGTCTGAAAAGCCTCTAAATCATGACTGAACTGTCTGAATAAGAAGTTGATGGGACATGTCCCCAACGAACTCCAACTAATAAATAAATTAATGAAGTAATACAGTAATGATTATGTCCTCGAAAGATGAGGACTTACTGCTAACTCTGACTGCTGAGACCGGAATCTACTGATGCTCTGGGGCTCGTGTCTCTGAACCTATGGTATAAGACACCATAGCGCAAATGCGTCAGTACTTTGAATGTAATAGTATGCATATGAGGTAGGTTGAATACATGGGGTTCATATGCATTAACAATACTGACTAACTGACTAATATGAATGTGAGAATGCATGCATGAATACATAGTAACTATAATTGAGATCGTGATGACATGAATTTACTGATAACTAACATGACTGGTAATTGAGTTCTGATGACTGATATAACTGATAACATGAGTGACTGTATCTGACAGTCCTGAATTTGATGGAACTAGCTGAGTTTCGTACTATTCTAAGTTAACTGTCTCTGGCAGTCCTGAATTCTGTAGAACTATCTGAATTCTATTATTGAGACTGAATGACTGTATCTGACAGTCCTGATTTCTGTAGCTGAAACTGTGGGAAGTAGTTATCTAACCGACATGCCCCAAATAACGCATTATAGCTGAGTTGGGGTCCAATCTGTAACCCCAATTAGAAGGGTCTCTATACTGTGCCACCGGTAAGGACAACCTGTGAGTGACCCTCATCTGAAAGTGTCCCCAAAAGAGAATGGTGGGACCCTCATCTGACAGTGCTTATCTATTTTATCAACCCTCATCTGACAGTGTTGATGTCTCAATCTATGCTGGCTATATAGTTCTGAAAAGCAAAGATTACTTCTAAGAATCACACCCTCATCTGACATGTGTGTTCCCATCATTGGATTTACTCGATCTAATTTCTACTCCCATCTGAATAGACACTATACATGAATTACTGAACTGAACTGAACTGGATTGAGTTAACTGAGTTCCGTTGACTGACGGAATATTACTGAGATTTTTGTATTACTGAGATTACTAGGATTTCTGAGTTTTACTGAGTTTTCCTGAGTCATATGACTAACTGAATTCTACTGAACATGACTTAACTGAGGATATCTTGGAAACATGACACTGGCTCTAGGCACACAACTAAATTATCGGGTACAAGTACCCCCAGGACTTGATGGAAAGGAACTGACAAAGCATGACTTTCTTGAATACGTGACCAACATCACAATCCATAATTCATTTATTGAGGCATTTCATCAAACATGTGATATGCATAAACTTGTACATACATGAGGATTACATAATATCATACTAGTTGGGCACTTTTTCTTCACATAGGCATTTAATCAAACACATGGTAAGTATAGTACATGTAGAAAACATTATACAACAAATAAACATCATGATTCAATGTTAATTTCATCATCCAAGGGTTTAATCATTGGTTCACATGAATCTACACCTATACTAATCAATTCCATATAAAATTGATCACCCAACATGGATTAGAATTCAATTGGTCATTATCAACATGAACAAAAGCAAACACAATATGAAATAAGGAATCCATACACTTGAACTTTGAAAAGAGATTCTTGGGCTTCATGGACAAAAGGAGTACATGAATGAATACTATGCATACCTGGTAGTGAGTTTCTTGAAGTTCTTGAACTTGAAGAATTTGAATCTCTTAGTTCGTGAAGAAGATTTGGATTTTGTTGCTTAAGGATTGCTCTTAGGGAGAAAACCCTAATTTTTGGTGTTGCGGAAGAATAATGAATTTTTTTTGGAGCCTTGGTCGGATATTAGTGGTATATAAACGGGTGGTAAAAGACCAAAAAGCCCCTTTAAAAATGTCTTAAAATAATTGAACGGGATGTGCGACGGTGGGTGCGACGGTCCGTCGCTGGCTCGACGGTCAGTTGTTTCGACCGTCACACGTGGACCAGGAAAAGGACTTACTGCCTAAGTAGTGACGGCTTGGGAGACGGTCCGTTGTAAGTTCTACGATCCGTCAACCTGTCTGTCGCACCTTATCCAGAAGGTTGCCTCACTGCCTTGGCTGCGACGGTCCGTCAACCTGGCCATCACATCTGGGCGATTCTGACAGCTCTCAGTAAAATGTTTATAACTTTTCACTCCGATACTGAATTTGGACGAAATTGGTATCGTTAGAAAGCTAATTCAATTTTTCACATGATAAAGAGTGAAAATCTTAAAAAATTTACGTGTACAAATATGGATTTATCTTTCAAAGAAAGCTTCTAACATTCTTGGGACAATTTCAAGTTAGGAAAAAGTACGGGGTATTACATAAGTTGAAAGAGAAGGGAAATTTTGATGCTAATTGGAGAAGTTTAGGAAGTGATGTTGTTGAAGATCTTTGACGGAACAAAATAAATAATAGAACAAAAGAGTAAAGCAGGACTGATGCATAAAGCAACTATTATTTGATTAATTGGACGGAAGAAGGAGAACTTGAGAAAATTATTGTTGCTTTTCCATGGTAAACTGCAGAAAAGAGAAAGAGGGACAATGATTTGAGGGTGATTTTGTAATTTATTAAGTTAATGCATGTGTTGAAGACTTTGTATTGCTAATACATGGAAAATGATGTGTATTGGTAATACACACTTTAATACACAAAAGTGTATACAACTAATGCAAATATTAGTTATGCATAGTCTAAAAAAGGATATCAAACATGGTACTACTAATACACAAACCATAATGCATGTATTATATTTTTAATACACTCTACCAAACTACCCCTAAGTTATAATGAGATTTTGGAATATAATATATATAATGTATATGTGTATACACATTACACATATATACACACTAGTTGATGGGACTTTGGATATATCCACAATAATTAATGAGACTTTGGATATACGCATACACATATATACATACTAATTAAAGGGGATGGAAATAGTTTAAGGAGATTTTTGCGTGAAATGGGACATAAAATTTTGAGAATCTTATAAGCATGCACAAAACAAAATACACACTAATAAATACTTTCATTGTTCGGATTTGCTTGTGATTATTTTTTTTAATTTGATTTTTATTTTTATTTGTCATTTTGATAAATCAAGAAAAGATATTTTTTTTTATGTTTTACCCTTAGCATTAATTATTTATTCTCCAAATTTTTTTTCAATACCTATTACTAAACATCAATTAATAAGGATAATATGGTAAAATTACTATACGAATCATTATTTTCGTAATGAATATGGATATAAAAAAGTGACAAGTAAAACAAAGAGAGGAAATATTTTTTAATAAGTATCTTTGGCCTTTTAGAAGCATGGCGAAATACGTTATTAGTTAACATAGCTAATAGTTTAAAATGTTGTTAAAAATCATAGTTCAGAAATTTCAAACAGTAATACCTTCACATGAAATTAGAGGAAGTGAATGAATATAGCCTTTATAAGTTGAATGAAAGAAAATACCGGGTGATCTCATGTATGTCATTTTTAAATATTTTACGTGTGAAATAAAAATTCTTTTAAGATTACACGAATAAAAATAAATTTGTAAACTCTGCTAAATTTTATAATATGGTAATAAATATCTTTTCATCCTTAATTAGTTGAATATCTCAAATTCAAACTCTAGATTGGAATATATCACTTTTAGTATTAAACAGTACTCCAATTTAACATCAGAAAGAAACTAGGGGGTTTCGGCTACAGGTGACAAAAGAATTTTAAAATGAGGTGTAGGTGACACAAGTCTTAATTATTAGGTGGATGTGACAATTACTTTATTATGGATTAAGAAAGTTGGGGAAGTTTGAAAATAACCCACAAGTTTTTAAATTTACACTTTGATCCAAATGTTAGCCTATATAATGGAAAACGGAGGAAAAAAAGGCGTCTTTCTCTCTCTTCTCACCCTTTGTTGATTTCTCTCTCTTAACGATTT
>NW_025896043.1:4268206-4279766 GCF_002878395.1 Capsicum annuum
TTCCCCAACTTTCTTAATCCATAATAAAGTTGGGGAAGTTTGAAAATAACCCACAAGTTTTTAAATTTACACTTTGATCCAAATGTTAGCCTATATAATGGAAAACGGAGGAAAAAAAGGCGTCTTTCTCTCTCTTCTCACCCTTTGTTGATTTCTCTCTCTTAACGATTTTTGTTGTTCATTGTTGCTGTTGCTTCATTCATCATCTTCTGCTTCATTATCATCATCTTCTATTTCATTATCATCTTCATCTTGTTCTTGTTGACCATTTGTTGTTGTTGTTGTTACCGCTACTGTTGCTATTTGATCAATTTCTTTGGTCAAATTTTGTTTCTAACATCAATTTCCACTTTGGCATTACTTCTAGGAGACGTTGGTAAGTCAAATTATGATTTTTAGTTGAATTTGTCATCTGGGTAACTGCTATTGTGTTGTTGTTTTCCAACAATGGATAGAATCCAATCATGAATCCAACATAAAATCCATCTGTTTAAACAGATAAATCATCCGTTGCAACAGATGAGACATCTGTTTCAAAGAAAGACTAATATGTTGGATTCATGTTTAAACAAATGGCTCATCTGTTGCAACATTTGACATATATGTTGCAACAGATTAGTTACCTATTGCAACAGAACCTGAACACGATTCCAACATAAGTTACAACAGATTAATAACCTGTTGCATCAGGTAAGTCATCTGTCGTAATAGGTTAATTATCTATTACAACTGTCACTCATCTGTTGGAATCGGCTTCAAAGGTAATTTAGTTATAACATTAATTCCAACAGGCGATTCATCTGTTGCAACAGATATTCAGACCCTTAATATGAATCTCAACAGGTAAGAATCTGTTGCGACTCATCACTTACCTGTTGCAACAGATAACATATCTATTGGGATTCGTTCACGACACTATGAAATCACTATCAACTTTTTTTAACAAATGACTTTATTCAGGTACTACTAATGGAGGGATTAATAACAATGGGGGTGGATTGTCATGATCATTTGGTTGAGAAGAGAAATCGATATGTATGGCATTGAAAAGAGGGTGAAATGCTAGAGACGATAGCTATGACAGTCCAAAGTGATATTTCGTATGCTGATTTTGTGAACTTAATCATCAGCTTTTGTGGACTGAATTGTCAACCAAAAAAATTCGCCATCAGTTACATGCACAGCTCCTTTGAAAATCAGAGGGTAAAGCCTTTCAAGATAACCGATCAGGTTCGGTTGCGTTCTTATCTAAGTGATTCAACCAGGCCAGTGTTAAGGGTGTACATGGTTGAAAAGATGAGAGAGAATGAGAACCATAACGTAGAAGAAGAATAAGAAGAAGAAAAAGAAGACTTCTTTGATGATAGGTTGGATGATCTAGACATGAATATTCTAGATGATGATCAAACACCTACGCCCGTTGATGAGGCCAATACGATGTGCAGTTCTTCTCAATCGACACAATCTGAAAATCTTCAAGATGACAGACCGGCTTTTTTATTGAAATGTCATTCAAGGACAAGAATGAACTATCTAACACTTTGTTTATTTCTTACGTGAAAAAAGATTTTAGAATAAAGAAGGTGATTAATTCGAGCAATGTCTTTTGCTTCAAATGTGCTAATTCGAACTGCAAGTGGTGGTTGAGAGCGGTGAAGTACGCAAATTCTGATAGATTCGTCATTCATAAACATGAAAAGCATCACACATGTGGTTCGGAGCACATCTCGGGCCAAAATCCTCACGCCACGGCAAAGGTCCTCGGTTAATTATTCAAGAGTAGTTTCCCCGATGGCAAAGCCCCTTCAACAAGGCTTATGGCCAATTAACTCCTTACGGATTTGGGTGTCCTGGTTAGTTATTGGAAGGCATATACGGCCATGGAGATTGCCAAGGATCTGGTTCGGGGGACACTCGAGCGTGGGTATGAAGTCTTGGATGCTTACCGTTACATGATTGAGTCCACAAATCCCAAAAGTAAGACGACATTGCATCTGGATGAAAACAGAAGGTTCAAGTACTTTTTTGTATCCTATGGTGCTTGGATTCAAGGTTTTCGACATTTGAGAAAAGGCATAGTCGTCGACGGTACCTTCTTGAGGAGCAGGTATAATGGAGTTCTGCTAGCGGTGGTGGCACAGGATGCGGAGAATCACATCTTTTCTGTCGCTTTTTGTGTAGCGGATAAGGAATGTGATGTCTCTTCTGGTTTTTTTTGAACAACTGCGACGCTGCGTCGAAGATACTGAAGAACTGTGTTTTGAATCAGATAGGCATTCAAGTATTCCAAAGATGGGTTCGCTTTTCTTCACTTCAGCTTACTTTGGTTGTTGCATCAGGCATTTTGGTGAGAACATTCGAAACAACTATCACAACGAAAGGGATGTCACCCTTTTTTATAGAGCAGCTAAAGCATATAGTAGAGAGGAGTTTTTAGACCATTTCAATCAAATAGCGGATGTGAATCCCAAGGTAGCAGAATTTTTTGCACGTGTCGGTTTCGAGAGATGGAGCCGGGCATTCTGTCCAGCAAATAGGTACATTCTTATGAATTTAATGTCTTGTTTGATTTACAAGTTTAATTTGGTGTCGTACTAAGTGATTCTTTTTTATAGGTACAATATTATGACATCAAACATAGCTGAATTAGTGAATTCATTATTTGGCGATGAAAGAGAATTTCCTATCAAGGCTATGTTTGAAAAAATAAGTGAGAAATATAGTGATTTTTTTAACAAAAGGCATGTGCAGTTCAAGTGCCCAAAAAAAAGAACCCGATTTATTCTCGAAATCGAAAAGAAAATATCAACGAACATCAGTTTGGGAAATAGGTTATTCTCTCATAAAATAGCAGATTACAAATTTTGTATCACCGGTCATGGTGATGCTGCCACGGTCGATCTTCAAACAAGATCTTGTACGTGTAGAGTTTTTGACTTGGACAAAATACCTTGTCCACACGCTATGACAGCCCTTCGAGCTCAATACGGCCATAAATATGGACCTGAAGTTTACGAGCACTCCTCTCAATATTATTCGGTGGAAAAATATGAAATGGCATATAGTGGGCATATTAGTCTGATGCTTCCCGAAAAATCTTGGGTTGTTTCAGTAGAGCTTATGGGGAGATTAATACCTCCTCCATATATTGACCCGAGCACTATCAAACCGGAAAGAAATCCATATAAAAGGAGGCGTGGAGTTGGAGAATCATTTTCATCAAGAAGAAACAATTGCTCCATATATAAGTGCGCTGGCCACAAAAGAACTACATGCCCGAATCCTAATCCACCATGATCGTTGTAATTTCAGAAACTTGTGTTGTTGTTTGTTTGTTGTGGACTTTTATATATTTAACTTATTGTTGTGAACCTAATGTTATCATTTATTATATATAAAATGTATTTTTTTTAAATAACTTGTGCATCACTAAAATGAGGCAAAACATGAACTTAAATAATACATCAGACCACAATTATTCTCACCAGTTGCACAAACAACTGGAATGCTTTCCTCCAACATATAAAAATCTATCTAAACAGATGGATAATCTATTGAAACCCAACAGATGACCAATCAGTTCCAACTGTTGAAAGAACTCAAAAGCCAAAATTGCTAATGCTACTGGATTCAACATTGCCTCCAACCGTCGACATGTTAACATGTATTAGATTAGAAGAAAATAGAATGAAAATTAAATAAGAACTAAAACGCCAAAGTCTGACTAAAAGTAAATTTTTCATTAAATGAAAAATAAAATACATTAGGTATAGATCCACTATAGAAAAATTAAAATACATACGCTAAAAGAAAAAACACATTCTAATTATTATTATCATCATTATCATTAATGACAGCCTGCCAATGAACTCGTAGCAGCAGGGCTCTCATCAGCCTCTGCATCTCTCTGAATATTGTCGCTCTGACAGCGACCAACTCGCTCTATAGGTCACTAACCTGCCCTTGAAGTTCCCGCACTGTGTCGCGTAGAATAGCATTGTTCGAATAAGGATCAGCTATATCTAGAACATGCATGAATTGACAAATGCAAAGAAAAATATTCACTATGTAATACAACGTATACGACCAACTGGTAAATTTACGCCAGAAAAAAACTTACCTCAACGAGAAAGGAATATGCTCTTTGAAGAGAAGTGGTTGAAAATATCACACGAAAGGAAAAAATGCAAGAAATAAATAGAGTTGAATGAAGATTGAGGGACCTATAATATCATCTGGACTTGTCAGGCCAAAAGGCAGGACTATTCAGCTCCATTGTATTAATTACATTCAAACTGATGGTATTTTGTTTTCTGTGAAAAGTCGCGACTTTTTTTTACATTAATTACTTCTTATGTTTTCATAGCGGTTTGAGACTGGATAAAAGTCGTTATTATTAAGCTGTTGCAACAGATCGTCCAACATTTTTAACATTTAGCATCTGTTGCAACAGATAGACAGATTGAATGTGCAACAGATGACTGTCAAAGTAGATTTACCATCTGTTGCAATAGATGGTTTGTATATGCAACAAATAAGACATCTGATGCAACTTATGTATTATCTGTTGCAACAGATGGACAGTATGTATAAGTTGGAGGAGATGTTTTGATATCTTCTGACAGCTGATTCACTAGTTTCAGTTTCAATAGATGGAGTATTCGATTCATTAGCTGTTTTGAATGTGTGAGATAAAAAGTCTTCACCTCTTTTTAATATTCCCTCCATTACGTATTAGTTAGGCCCCATGGACTTGGCATACCAATTAATAAAAATATAAATTAGGTGATTGTTTTACCAAATTGGCCTTATTAATTATGATTAGAAAGTATAAATGTGAACAATATACTTTATGTAGTCATTTAATAATAGTGGTAATCTTGAAAGAATATAATAAAATTCTCTTGATTTTATAAATAGGAAAACTAAATTGAAACAAACATATTTAGAAAGAAGTAATCACATGCATGCAGATTAATTAAAAAAAAAGTCAGGTCTATCGCAACAGATTTACCATCTGTTGCAACATATAGATTATTTGTTGCGACAGATGGACCATATGTTTGGAGAAGATGTTTTGATTTCTTCCAACAGCTGATTCGTCAGTTGCAACAGATGGAGATTTCGATTCATCAGCTGTTTTGAATGTGTTAAGATAAAAAGTCATGACTCTTCACACCTTTATTTTAATAGTCATCACATTCGTGTAGAGGAATAAACAACACTGACATATCCTGATGGGGTAGGAAGAATAAGATGTGTGCAATAGATCCCATTTTCATACATGCGAGTTATGTATATTATTGATCAGGCTACCTTGAAGACACATAAAGTGCAATGATTTTATGAATGCAGTTTTTTACCGATGATTAGACACTGGTCCTTCAAACAAGATCCTGAATTGTACAGTTTAGTTTGATAGGTGCAAACTGATAAGGCCGAAGGGTTCCAAGACGGTGGTGTCGATACCCCATTATAATTTAATGACACGATTCATGCATAAGTTTTTGTGTCAAGTTTGGGGAAGGGTTCAAATTTTTGGCCGCTGTGTAAATATGCAATAGTGATTGGACCGATTTTAATGGCACAATAGACTTTTTGAAAGGCCTCCGAAGCCTCGCAATGCATCAAACAACGATAGAACCAATAGAAATTCCCCTGGTCCAAATTTATATGGATGGATTGGTGGAGGAGACTATTATACAACAGAAAGTGTTTAGGAGAAACCCTGTGCGGAAAGAGGGAGGTTGAGAAGGCCATATATCATATTAGTACTTGTTTAAGAGGATACACAGGGTCAATTCTTCTTGACCATTCTTCTTTGTTTTCAACGACTGATGGATTTTCATTTTTGGATACACTTTCACATTCGTATCTCATCCAGTTTTTTCATTTTTCATGTCAATTTCATAAGCTAATTTCGCTACACTTTTCTTTCGACCCTGTGTATCCTCTTAAACAAGTACTAAGATGATATATGGTCTTCTCAATCTCCCTCTTCCCACACAGGTTTTCATCCAAACACCTTCTGCTGTATAATAGTCTCCTCCAATAACCCATCCATATAAATTTGGACCAGGAAAATTTCTATTAGATCCATCATTGTTTGTTACAGTGCGAGGCTTCGAAGGCCTTTCAATAAGTCCATTGCGTCATTAAAACCGGTCCAATCACTATTGGATATTTACACTGTTGCCAAAAACTTGAACCCTTCCCCAAACTTGACACAAAAGCATGAGCATAAACTATCATTAATTGTAATCGGATATCGACACCACCATCTTGGTCCCTCAGCCTTACCAGTTTGAACCTAACAATCTTAACTGTAAAATTCCATATCTTGTTTGAAGAATTAATGCCTAATAGGTAAAGAACAAACCTTCACAAAATCATTGTACTGGATGTGTGTTTTCATGATAGGTTGATCAATAATACATACCTCCCACATATGAAGTGGTTCCATCTGCAAGTAGATTATTTCTCCAAACCCATCTTTACTCTAGTCTTTAATGCTAGCCGGACAAAAGTGGATCCAATTTCACTTTCTTTTGTCTGCAAACAAGAGAAATACATTTGTTATCAAACAAGAGAAGAACAAAAAGAACATTATAAAAGGGGAACACAGAATTGAGTAAATCAACAAATGACCAATATGATGCAATAGATTACCCATCTGTTTAACTGATGAGGCATCATTTGTAAAGGATGGATGACATGTTGCAACAGATGGGCCATCTGTTGGAATAAATCAAACCAGACTTACTACTGGTTTGATTTCTTTAAAAAGTTGCTCCGTCTATTCCAACAGCTGATTCATCAGTTGCAACACCACCACCACCAACATCTACAACAAACAAACAAACAAAACAACACCTTATGTTCCAACACCATCAACAACACAAACATCACATGTTCCAACACAACCACCACCCCCAACAACAGCACCACCAAAGTACCAAACAAAAGACATAAAAAAAACTATACTAATAATAAGGCTTTTTAAGTTCTCCCAACAGATGACTTTTTTCGCATATTTTAATAAAAACAATGGTTCATTCATTCAAGACTTAAAAGTCACCTTTTCTTCAATTTTCTCAATAAATAGAAAACTGGTAATGGATAAATCATTCATAGCAACAGATGTAAATAACTAATTTAAATGACATACAAAGAAGAAGACGAGATGAAAAGAGCAACTTTGAACCATACCTACAATGTCAAAAAAGCAAATGGATCAGAATATCCAGTTTAGTCGAGAAAAAATATTGATTGGTTGAGATTCCAAAGGATCTTCATCCGAAAGAAGAGAGAAAAGAGAGGAAAAAAGGAAACAACAAAGATAATTGAGAATAAAGAATAAAGAAGAGTTATGAGTTGAGTCTAGTCTAGACTACTTTATGGATGAAGGAGAGAGAGTTCTAGATATGGAGGGTTTTAAATATTCATTAATAACTTTTGAGGGGCACGAAGAGACGGTGACATTTAAAAAACCAGATAAGACTACTCACTGAGGAGATTTTTGAGTTATCAAAGTTGTACCGAGTAATTTTTTTTACTGCCTTAGTATTTTAACTATTTTATCTCGAACAGGAAATACCTAAATTGCTTTATAAAAAAAGGATTAAAAAATATTTTAGTTCAACAGATGACTTAATCTGTTTAATAGTTTACAACAGATTCGTGATCTGTCACAACAAATGACATAATCTGTTTGATAGTTTACAACAGATGCGTAATATGTTGCAACATATTACCTAATCTATTTGATTTGACCCAACATAAAAGACATATGTTGCAACATGTTGAACATTTGTTTATATATAACTTCAATTGAGTTCATATGTTAAACTAAAACCTTAATTGAATTTGAGTTCTCATAGGGTCAAATACAACTTTAATTGAGTCTTTTGGAAATTTCATGATGAGACGGTACTGCGTTCCTCCGACCAGAGTCGTCGATCGATCACTCTGAACCGAGCCAATTCTTACTACCTCATATGTTAGACTAATATCTTAATTGATTAATCTAGGACTAGGGTACTAATACCTTGATTGAATAATCTGGGACTAGGGATGAGTTCTCATAAGGTCAACTATAACTTCAATTGAGTCTTTTGGCAATTGCATGATGAGACGGTACTACGTTTCTCCTGACTAGAGTCGTCGATCGATAACTTTGAGTCAAACTAATTCTTACTACCTCATATGTTAGACTAATACCTTAATTGATTAATCTAGGACTAGGGTACTAATGCCCTAATTAAATATAAGGTCAACTACAACTTCAATCGAGTCTTTTGTCAATTGCATGATGAGACGGTACTGCGTTCCTCCCGACCAGAGTCGGTGATTGATCACTCTGAGCCAAACCGATTCTTACTACCTCATATATTAGACTAATACCTTAATTGATTGATCTAGGACTAGGGGTGAGTTCTCATAATGTCAACTACAATAGATGACAATACCTATTTGATAATTTACAATAGAAGGGTAATCTATTATAATATATGACTCAATACATTTGATAATTTACAACATGTGGGTAATCTGTTGTAATAGATGACTTAATCTGTTTGATAGTTTACAACATATTCGTGATCTGTCGCAACAGGTGGCTTAATCTGTATGATAGTTTACAGCAGATGTGTAATATGTTGGAACAGATTACATAATCTGTTTGATCCAACAGAAAAGAAATCTGTTGCAACAGGTTGAACATTTATTTATATATAATTCAATTGAGTTCATATGTTAGACTAATACCTTAATTAAATATGAGTTATCATAGGGTCTACTACAACTTCAATTGAGTCTTTTGTCAATTGCATGATGAAGCGGTACTGCGTTCCTCCCGACCAAAGTCGGTGATCAATCACTCCGACCCAAACTGATTCTTACTACCTAATATGTTATAATAATACCTTAATTGATTAATCTAGGACTAGGGTACTAATACCTTGATTGAATAATCTGGGATTAGGGGTGAGTTTTCATAGGGTAAACTATCGATTAATCTAGGACTAGGGGTGAGTTCTCATAGGATCAGCCACAACAGATGCCAGCACTTATTTGATAATTTACAACATATGGGTAATTTGTTGCGACATATGATAATCCATTTGATAATTTACAACAGATGGGTAATCTGTCGCAATAGATGACTTAATCTGTTTGATAATTTACATCAGATTCGTAATCTGTTGTTACCTAATCTAATTGATAATTTACAACAGATGAGAAATCTGACGCAACAAGTTGAACATTTGTGTTTTACAACTTCAATTGAGCTCATATGTTAGACTCCTAAATTGACTAATCTAGGACCGGGGGTGAGTTTTCACAGGGTCACCTCCTAGAGTACTCGGTCAACTACAACTTTAATTGTTTTATATGATTTTAAAAATTACGCATATATTTTATGATTTTAAAAATAATTAAGATCATTTTGGACCAAATTAACATTTTCAAAACTACTTGTCATTCTTTTCCAAAATACAAATCAACCCATACAAAATGTTGCATCATTTTAAATCTCGAGGTCTGGCTCTTTCTCTCTCATTCTCACTCAACAATACAGTACAGACAACAACTACTCAACAAATTTGCTCAACCCTTCACAACAGATCACTTTTCTTCTTATTTCCAACCACATAGGTGTTATTTTCGACATTATTCTTGCTTATATCAGTTATTTTCTTTATTTTCATAGGTAACAGAGTTCGAGAAGAGCTCTATATTTATTTTTTTTCTAAAAAATAAGGGCTTTTAAGTTAATAATGAAAAATAAAACTTTTAGTTGTATTATCTTCGAGAATGGGTTTACAATTTTGAGTTTTGATGGTAAAATTGTAGGAAGAACTCGAGAAATCCCTAGTTTCCATCGCAGTGTTCCGTTGACTATCATGGTATGGTTGGATGGTGTTGTTGTTGTTGTTGGTGGTGGTGGTGTTTGTTGTCGTCGTGGTGGCACCGGTGGTGGCATTGGTTGGTGGTATTTGTGGTGGTGTCGGTATATGTGGTGTTTGTTTGTTTGTTGGCATTGGTTGGTGGTAGGGGTGTCAAGTGGGCCGGGCCGACCCGGCCCTTGTAAGTAACCCGACTCGGTTTGACCCGGCTTGATAAGTCCTAGGACTTTAGGGTTTCGGGTCCCGAGCTGATAATTTTTTTAAAATGGGCCCTGCTAACCGGGCCCGGACCAAGCCCGATCCAGGCCCATCGGTCAACCGGCCCGGCCCGGCTCGAATACCTTTTTTAAAAAAAAAAAGATTTTGGGCCAAACTAGCCGTTGGCCCAACGGCTATATAGTCGTTTTTGGGTCCAAACGGCTAGTTTGGGCCCATTTATTTTAAAAAAAAAAAAAGTTAACTTTAAAAAATATTTTTTAATTTCAAAAAAAATTTATAAATACCCTACAACTTCAATTCATTTTTCACACAATTTTTCACTCTCTCAATTCTCATTCTCTCTCAAATCTCAATTCTCAATTCTCAAATATTCAATATATTTAATTTCTTAAAGTGTTCACTTTAATTTTTTAATTTTTCGTTTACAAAGTACGAGCGGAAGTTTCTAAAGTCACAACCTTCGGATACTTCCAAAATTTGGTATTGTCGTTCCATCTCTTACGTTTAATTTTTATTTATTGTCTTAATTATTTAATATTTAATTTTATTATATTTGTGTATTTTGAATATTTTTAGTTTAATTTAATTCATATTATGAATAAATTAAGAAATCTCGCTACTAAAGGTGTTAAAATTTTTTATCCCGGAAGCGGTAGTGGTAGTAAAAAGTGAATTACTAGCGGCAGAGGTAGTTTAAGTAGTAGATATACCCATGTACCTTCGCCTCCAGTACCGCTTGGTACACCTTTTGAGGAAGAAATAGGTGTAGGTGCTCACGATATGGATTATGTTGAAGCTCAGGAAAATTACGGTATAGAAGAAGAAAATGAAGTAGATGCGGTTAATTTAGACGAAGATAATGAAAATATTGCTGAGACACCCGAAGTAGAAGATGCTGACGTTAGATCTGAATCGGTTAATCTCCCTCACCGTCCTCCCACTGTCCCAAGACCTCGTAAAAGAACTAGTATTGCATGCTAATTTTTTGAACGTATATCAGATATTGAGGTGCAATGCAATATTTGTCAATAAATATATAAGCATAGAAGTGGAGGCAAGCAAGGGGTACGGGTACGTTAATGAGACATGTAGCTGAAGATCACAAAAGAGAGTTAAATATTGCAAAAGGTGGTGGGGATGTTGGTGGGCCAACACAAACTAGAATGGACCCAGCAACCGGTCACGTAGCGAAGAAGTATATTAAATTGAGGGACCGGGAAGAAATAGCTAAAATGGTAGTTGTGGGTTGTTTGCCTTTTAGTTTTCCTTCTTCTGATGCTTTTATTCGTTATATACAAGTAATTTATAATCCTATGTTTAACAGTATTCCTAGAACTACTTGTCGGTCTGATATTTTTAGACTCCATTCACAATATTATTTTTATTTATCAACATTGTTAAAAAATATTCAATGTAGATTGTCCCTAACTTCT
>NW_025896043.1:4282766-4290280 GCF_002878395.1 Capsicum annuum
TATATATGTGTAATTGTTTATATATTTTTTAAAAAATATATATTGTATATTGGAGTGTATATAGTGTATATTGGATTATTTATTTATTTTTTAAATGGGTTTGACCGACTTTTAATTAGGTTTGACCGGATTTTGGTGGGTTTGACCGGGTTGGGTTAAGTGGGTCGGCTTAGGGTGGGTTTTAATTTTTTTACTGTTTGGCCCGGCCCGGCCCGACTAGCATCAAAACCGGCCCTCAAACCGGTTAAAATGGAAGGGCCGATTTCGGGTTGGCCCTGCCCGGCCCGTTTGACACCTATAGTTGGTGGTATTTGTGGTGGTGGTGGTATTCGTGGTATTTGTTTATTTTTTGGCATTGGTTGGTGGTGTTTGTGGTGGTGGCTGTTGGAGTATCGGTATTCATTGTGTTTGTGGTGGTGGCTGTTGTGTGTCGGTATTCGTGGTGTTTGTAATGTATTTTTTAAAATCTATGCATACATCAACTGTAATGTAATTTTTGTTTTTCTTTGTCTGTAGGTAAAACATGTCTCCCAAAAGAAAAGAAAATGAAAGTGGATTAACGTCTGACCACTAAAAAAAAAGGCTACAGTACAGAGGGATTCAGAGGAGCTTCCTAAACAATCTCAGTTAGAGAAAATTGAAGCTGAGGAGAGATGTGAAAACAACATTGAGGGAGGTGGACAAGGGTCCGTAGATGCTGATGAAGAACATGAAAGTGAGAAAGAGGAGGAATTGGAGAGTCAGAAATAGAAAGAGGATGATCATCAATATGATGATAATGAATCACCAATGGGGCGTGAGTAAATATCGACATCCCAGCATGATCCTGTCAAAACTTTTAGTATTGAAAGGTTTGAAGTTGCGATGCCGATAAATGACCCAGAAGGAAAACAATTAACTGGTCAAATTTTACTTAAATGTCAGATGGGGAAATTTTTTGAACATTTTATGAAAATTATGAAGAACGAAAACATAGGTGGACTTTTTAAGAAGAGCTTCTTTGGATGCTTTCTTGAGCTGCCTGAGGACCCCTCTGCCCATATTCGTTTCCCTATGATGATGATATATGGTCTTCTCAAACGCAGGATCAAGCACACGGGGAATGATAAAGATCCGGAGGAGGGGGCAAAAACAAGATGGATGAAATCTGGATCAACTACTACGGCATGCCTGTTTGTTTTGGCTTGCAAGAGCTTGCATAGTGATTGGCTTGAGATGCCATCGTCCAGAAGGACCACCACCCCGCTAAAGATCCAAGGAAAGAAAATACAAGGGAAAAATAGATGGGTTGTTTGACATTGCTCGACGTGGCTACAAAGCATCAGATTTGTTGACAGATCTCGAGGACAAAACCATACCAGAGTAGTACAGGGAACAATTGTGCTTAGTTTGGTTTTCCCATTCGGTTGTATTGGCAAGAGATGTCAACAAGGTCATAGAAGATGATTTGTTGGCGCGTGCTGAGGATTTCAATAAATTTAACAATTATCTCTGGGGATATGACAGCTTCTACTTAACTGTCCAATATTTACTGACAAAGCTATCCTCAGGGATGACCACATTATACGGCTTTCCTTGGGCTTTCATGGTAAAATTAATCAGTAATTTTACTCATCCATTAATTTATATTGAATATAGTTATTATGATTTATTTTTTTGCTTGCTTCCTGTTTACACATTTTAGGCTCGGGCATTTAAAGTCATTCCTCCCGTCCGAAAGCAGTTAATGGATTACCCGGATGAGATTTCTCATCCAAGGATGTTTAGGTGGTTGGCTGCAAAGAGCAACACCAATATTAAGGAGGTTGATCTCTTTAACCCTCCGGATGATGCAGTACGTCTTCTTCAAGTAAAATAATTCTACTCAAAGATAAGAAAGATATTGAACAGATGTTATATCTGGTATATGGGATGTTATATATAATGCACCAGATGGGACATCTGTTATGACCGAGTATATCTTCCATAAGATTACCCATCTGTGGCTTTGGTTCTCTGAACCCGACTCCTAAAAGATTAACCATCTCCTGCAAATTATGCAACAAATGTTTAATCTGATACCATATTGTTCATCTGTTGCGATATACAGATCATTTGTTGCATAATAGATTACCCGTCTTGTGCAGCTGTTACAACAAATGATTGATATTTTGCATCAGATTATCTATGAGTTGCACTGTTTCTCTGAACTAGACTCAAACGGATTTTAACCATATACTGCAAACTATGCAACAAATGGGCCTTTTTTTTTAAATGTAGCCCAACTGTGAAAATTATTATATTATATGATTTAAATGCATATATTTTTTTTCTTTTTTATAGGTTGTGCATCCATGGATCGTGCCTACTGAAGAGGAGTCGGTGATGACTTCTTATATTACTCTAGGTCATGTTGATACTATTGCAGACCCAACGGCGGAGTTAATAAAGAAGGAATTGGCTAGAGCAACAGCCATAAGAAGAGCAGTTAGGTAAGGTCAGCCTAATGTTGAGGCTCTTCATGACCAACCTTTTACTAAGGCAGATCCAGGTGCTTCTCCTGGTGGAGTTGTTAGTGTTGGTGGCGAACATGTTGATGCTGCTACCATTCATGATGATGAGCATGTTGATGCTCAAGAAAGAATAAATATGTTTAAAAACACCCCTTTTCACCCTTACACAGGTCCCTCTCACCCCTCTTCACCCTCGTGTTCTCGTTGCGAATGCGATGAGTGCACGGACAGACAGGATAAAGTCTTTGAAAAAGTAGAGGCTATCTCTAAAGCTATTGAGAAATTCAAATCCAATAGGTGTGTCATACCATTCAAGAAGGTGAGGGAGCCACACACTCCTACAGCATTGGTTAGGAGAAGGAAAAGAGCAATTAGAGATGTACTCTCTGCTCAAAAATAAAAAAAAATTGTAATTCTTCCCTCTCCAAAAGCTGTTGAAATTTTGAGGCCAGTCAAGAAGATGGACATATACGTGGAACTTGGCACCGAAGAGAAGAGGGATCTGGGACAGGCCAAGAATGTCAAGCCAGGCGCACCAGATTACCCCAGGCCTCCCTTTTCCACCCAAGACTTTTAGACTCTGACTGATATGCGTATTCCGTACGAGGACAAGGCAAGTTTACTTTTTCTAACCTAGCCCTTCTAATCTACCCCATAAAGAAGAAGCTACGCAACATATTTCACATCTGTTGCAATAGCTGGTTATACTGGTGCAACTGGTTGTAGTTCTAGTGCAACTTATTATCCATCTGTTGCATAAATTGAGTTAGATTATTGATACAGAGAACCCTATGCAACAGATGAACCATCCATTGCATCTTTACAATTACTAACATATTTAAAAATTGACTTCTTATCTCACAGCATATTGATATAATTCTCTGCCTCATGAGGAAAAGGCAATTAAAGTACCGAAAAGCTTATGATGTTGCCGATAGGATAATGGACCTCGACTTCTGCAAGAAGTTCAAGTAGAGGTATGATCAACTCAATAGAGATGCGTCATCCCTTGGCTTGGGACTTGATTTCCTAGTTCCTACGACGGTCTTGGATGAATAAGAAACATTAAGATATGTTAGAGGGGACAGGCCAAATCTACACGGCAAGAGCTGGACCGAGGCAAAAAGAATTCTTGCAGTCATTAGCGTGAATGACGTGTATTATCGGGTTGTTGAGATACTACATGAGGAGGGAAAGATCAATGTTTATGACTCTAACGTACCTCTTATCGATGATTTCAATCTTTTTCTCCTCGTGGAGCCACTGATGATGCTGTTTTCCATCTTATTGAGGGAGAGTAAACTGATAAATCATTTGCCAAAGGAAGTGTTGATGAAGAAATCATGGAATTTTAAAGGTCAACATAGGGGAATGATCCTTCCAAAAGATGATGTCGTTAAAGCGAGCGGCTCGCACGCTCTTGCACACATCGAATGTTTGCTGACCGGCATAGAAATGGCCAAGCCGACGACTTTTATGTGCCACAACAACGTGGCAAACCTGCAAGAGGTCTAGGCTTATGGGGTACTAACTGGACACTTGAAGCCTGTGTATATAAAAGAGCCTGTGAAATAGAATTTTTTAATTTTGAAGTCACCCTTCACTTTATTAAATGTACATAATGCAATAGATTAGATTGTCAATCTGTTGTAAAATATATTTAATCCATTCTGGCAGATAATTTATCTGTTGCAATAAGTTGGTTATCTGTTGCATTACGCCGATGTTATTTCTATGAATAATCTAATTCTAATCTGTTGCAACAGTGGGAAGACCTGTTTGATAATTTCCACAGATGACCTAAATTTTACAACTTATGCCTAAATCTTTTTGATATTTTCCAATAGTTACGCTTGAATATCCATGTGCTCGTCGCAACAAACCAGTAGCAAATACACACACCACCATGAAAATTTTAGCAACTAGGCTTCAATATCTATGTGCCCAACAACACCAAATCAGTAGCAATAACGACAACAATGTAGTATCTTCTTGCTCGATTTTGTTTCTCTTTATAAGCCTTGACTTTGTTCAACAAACCCCAGATTACACGATTTGCTTGTGAAGGGTGTCGTTATTCATACCAATCAAAGTAATCGCATCCACCCAATTTCTATAAAAAAAAAAAAAAAAAAAGAGAACACAATTACAAAATAAATTATAAGTCAATAATTAATCAATTAATTAAATAAAAAAAATATTACCTTTGAAATCTTACAAGTAAAAAACCTACGACCCAGATTTTTTTGAGTCCAAGAAGTCTTTAACAGAGCTTCATGACCACACTTACACTATCAAAAATCTTTATCACAAAAAACCACCGAAAGATGCGCTCGACATTGTCAAGGTCATTTGGATAAAATGAAAGTTATAATTTGAAGAATTTGAATAGATAAAAGAAGATGATGATGAAGAAGAAGATTTGGGAATTTAGGGTTAAATTTTAGGAGGACGATAAATATATAAGACAATGGGGGAAAAAATGACCGTTGGGGGCCAAGTGACGGCAAGTCAGAGAAATATCCCAGGACTGACACTAATATATTTGATGCCTATTTTATTTTACGTGTTTAAAATGAACATGTCTACTTGATGCCTATTTTATTAGGTGTTTGAATTGAACACCGTCGATGGGTTGTGCCTTTTTATTTCAATTCTCTTTAACTTTTTTACACGTAGTGAAAATTTTTTATGTCCAACAAAAGTTGAATTTTTATAATGCAACAGATTCTCCATCCGTTGTAACAATTATCCTACCTGTTCTGAGATATAGTTTATCTGCTGCAGTAGGTTGGTCATCTGTTGCATTATCTTGATGTTTTTATCTAAAGTCCATTTGTTGCAACAGTGGGAAGACCTGTTTGATAAATTCTAACAGATAACCTACCTGTTGCAACATATGTATAAATCTATTCGATTATTCTAATAGATGTGTCGTCTGTTGCAACAGATAAAGTCCATCTGTTGCAATATATGTCTAAATCTGTTCTTTTTTTCCCAATAGATGTGTCATCTGTTGCATTATCTTGATGTTTTTATCTAAAGTTCATCTGTTGCAATAGTGGGAAAACCTGTTTGATAAATTTCAACAGATCACCTAATTGTTGCAATATATGTCTAAATCTATTTGAATTTTCCAATAGATGTGTCGTTTGTTGCAACAGATACATTATCTGTTGTAATATTTGAATCTAGTATTCCTTTTCAATTAATAAGTTCAAATCTAAAGAATAAATAAAATTTATAGACAAAATAAAATAAATCGAAGCCTTCATAAATTAGCTGAAATAAGTCAACGAATAAATGAAATGTAAAAAAATTGTTTTGGGTACAAATCTCAACAAATACATCAACAATAATTTAAATATACTGCCAAGGATTTCTTTGACAGGCTCAAGCTATAAAGATCTACTCAGTATGGACAAGTTGTTCTTCATCCGGTGCTATGGAATTCGACTTTGCTCATCGTGGATATTCATTGTTGCTTGTGTACGGTTTCTACGCTTTTTGTTCTTTGTATTTCCATAAAAGGAGTAACATATTGTCAATGTCGTTCAGCAGTAGCTTCTTCTATATCCACCTGGATAGCCAGAATTGGTCAATTCTAATCACAGAGATACAATAAAATAAAAAAGGATAACTCATTTCTTCTAGAAAATCAAACAGGTCTTCCTCCCATTTTTAATTATCTCAAATATATTATATTTCTGTTGCTACAATAAATCAACTGTTGGGACAAATTTCTACATGAGGAAGACCCTGTGTGATAATTTCCGATGGATGAACCATCCGTTGCAACATATGAATCATCTGTTGTAGCAGATAGGTCATCTGTTGGTACAAATAAAAGCTGTATGAAAAGCATTTGATTTGCTAAAACAGACGAGACATATGTTGCACCAGATAAAGTATCTGGTGCAACAGATTAGTCAACTGTTGCAACAGATGTATATATCTGTTTGATAATTTTCAGCAGATGTGTCATCTGTTGAAACAGATATGTGTTTGTTTGTTTTATCAGTTGGAAGACATAATATATTTACCTTCTTGAGTACGTGCTGCTCTCCTTTGGACATTGTACGTTGCTCATTGCAACACACAAACAGCGGATTTGCAATTTTGCTTTTTTGGATGCCTGATAATGCCCTGGAAATCACTCTCTTTCTCTTCTTAGCCCTAATCTCTAATGGAGCAGATGGAAATAAATTTCTCTTTGATGGAATGAGACCCCTCTTAGATGTCAATTCCTTTACAGAAGTAGTTAATGCATTAATAGCATTAATCACTACATCATGTTTCATCCAGCAGTCTTAACATTTACATGCAGAACATTCGTTGAGAGAGGCAAAATCTGTATAATCAGTATGATCATACTCATAATGGTTTGCTTTAAATACTATAAGAGGAGCATCATTAGCACCAATAGCAGCACCACTACCACCACCAACAGCTCCATCAACAACAACAACAAGCCCACCCTCCAAAATTATTTTTTTTGTAATGGCTATTGCTCCAAACAATTCCATTTTTATTCTGTCGATGATCTCAGGGTCTGATAAAGTTTGTACAGATCGTAAAGTAAGAAAAATGGCATATTCAACTCTCGATTGGTCGGAACTAGCGACGGATGCACATTCTAACATAAATCATTAAATATATTAGAATAATGATTAGATCATTCAAAAAAATATTAATTAAAAGAAAAAATTAATCATAATTATACTTACTGCATCCTTCGGGGGGTTGAAGAGATCAAGAAATTTTATATTTTTATGAGTTTTGGCCGACAACCATCTCAAGATTCTTGGACAGGAAACTCCTTCCTGTTAGTTCACTTGTTGTCTCAAATAAGGAATGACTTCAAACGCCCAAGCCTATAAAATAACGCCAATAAATCAAAACCATTATTGAGCGAAAAAAATGAATGATATCATAATAGAAGAAAGAAACATTTACCATGAAAGCCCATGGGAAGCCATATAAGTTGACTCCGTTAGCACCAAAGACAGTCAACTTATATGG
>NW_025896043.1:4290380-4296800 GCF_002878395.1 Capsicum annuum
TTATATTTTTATGAGTTTTGGCCGACAACCATCTCAAGATTCTTGGACAGGAAACTCCTTCCTGTTAGTTCACTTGTTGTCTCAAATAAGGAATGACTTCAAACGCCCAAGCCTATAAAATAACGCCAATAAATCAAAACCATTATTGAGCGAAAAAAATGAATGATATCATAATAGAAGAAAGAAACATTTACCATGAAAGCCCATGGGAAGCCATATAAGTTGACTGGCTTTGGCGCTAACGGAGTCAACAAATATTTGACAGTCATTTTAAAGCTTTCATACCCCCATGGATAGTTGTTAAACACCTCAAGATCGTCGGAGAGCTTTATTAAACTGAGGCTTATATTGTTGTTAGCGTCTCTCACCCAAAGAATATGATGTACAAATCAAACCAAGCACAATGACTGCTTGTGCTTCTTTGAAAGTCCTTTACCTTTCAACGCTTCTATCAAATTTTTGTTTTTGAAGCTTGGACCAATAATGGATACCAGGTCATCATAATTACACGACTTGCCTTTGCCTTTTTGGGTGTGCGGGGTGTTTTTTTGGGGTTAGAATAGGTATAACTTGAGAAAGAGGATAACATTTTAGTCCAGTAACTATGGCAAACTCCTTCCAACCAAAACAAACAGGTATGCCACAGTAATTTATCCACACCTCATCCATATTATCTTTGTTTTCATACATAAACCTACGCTTGAGAAGTTCATATACCATTTTTATTTGGAAACAAGCATTGTTGTCCTTCGGCAAATCAAGATATTTCCCAAAGCAGCTGTCCCTGAAATAAGCATTCAATTTTTATTCTCAAAGTATTTTTCTGAAGGCGTCGAAAGATTTTCCCATGGCTGACTTAACCACGAAATCAACCGTTAAATCTGCGGCACCATCGCACTACATTCTCACAAGATAACAATCAATGCTGAAGGCTTTGACCAGCTCTTCGGTGGAAGGGCTACTAGCATCTGCATCATCGCTTTTGAAATATTCCTCCTTCCCATGTTCATCATATTCTACTCCCGATTGAGATAACGCTTGTAAAGCAAGCTCATAGAGTAGTGGATGTAGCCTAGCTACTTCACTTGTTCCTTTACTTGCACTTGATTCAGTTTCTATTGTTTTGGGAACCATATTATCTAAAATTAACAGGAACATAAAATAATAAATTATTGTTGATTAATGCATCATTAAAAAGGGATAACAGTAAATCAAACAAGCAAAACAGTAAAATAATAGTTGCAACAGATCACCGATCTGTTGCACCAGGTAGTATATCTGTTGCAGTATATAACTAAACTGTTGCAGGGGATGAGTAATCTGTTGCAACAACATAAAACATACCACTCATCTTTTAAGACAGATGAATGGTCTATTTAATAGATCACACAACTATTGTGACATCATCTATTGCAACATATGAGTGATCTGTTGAAACAGTTAAATAATTCGTAGTAATGGCTGAGTAATCTGTTGCGACAATACCAAATATATCACTCATATATTGCAAAAGATGAATGGTCTGTGCAACAGGTCACACATCTGTTGCAACACATGAGTGATCTATCAAAACAGTTATCAACAGTCAATATTGTTTAGATTTCTTCCAACATAGGGCCGTTTATCGCGGCAGATGAATGATCAGTTGGAAAAATCAAGTCTTAGACTTTTTCTGTAGGAAGAGTTGGTAGGCTTTTAATCCAATAGGAGGTTCATCTGTTGCATCAGATCATTAATCTGATGATTCTTCCATTGAACCATATGGTTAATTAGTTTCATCAGATTTTTATCCGAAGCTTAATCTGTTGCAATATATGGTAAAATTGTTGCATCGGATTATTAATCTGTTGCATCAGAATTGTAATCTGATGGTTCCTCTGGTGCATCAGATGGTTGATCTATTGCATCATATGATAAATCTGTTGCATCAGATGGTTAATATATTGTACCAGATGGGTAATCTATCGGAGGAAACAGTAGCACAATTTTGTTAAACAAAAAACAACAATTTCACCATTTTTACCAAGAACAAGAACAGAACAAATCAAACCAAATTATCCTTTTGTTTCTATGAACACAAACAATAAAAATTAAACTTCAAAAAAATGCAACAACTAATAAAATATCATAATTCACTTCGAAAAGAGAAGAGAAGAGAAGAAATATCAGAAATTAGGGTTTTATTCAGACCGCATTTCAAATTAGTGCAACAAATATTGAAATTGTTAACCAATACTATAAGAGAAGTTGGCTCAAGTTCCTCGTTTTCTTCAAAACTAAAAAGGCCATAAATTTTACCTGTGAAAGAAGAAAAGGACCGATGAAGAATTCGAAGCTGTTGTGGCCGGAGAACAAGGCTGTCACGTCGATTAAAGTCGAAAAGAAACTGGAATCCCAACTATTTATAGTTGAATGTTAAAGTCTCCGAGGATTAAAATATAAAATTTGCAGAACAGTTGGTTGGGAGAGAGTTGAAAGAACCTGTCGAGAGAGGGATGAGAGATAGGTTGATTGAATTGAAGAGGGGAACTTGAAGTCCAACTATTTGTCGTCGGGGGTTGAAGGGAGAAATTTTGCAGAACTATTGGCTGGGAGAGAGTTGAGAGAAGCTGTCGAGAGAGAGGAGAGAGTGGTTGATTTTGATTGAAAAGGGTATGAGTTGGGTTGATTTGTATTTTTGAAAAGATTAGAAAGTTTTGAAAATATTAATCAAGTCCACTATTAACTTGATCAAGTTTCCTAATAATGTTTGACCCTGTCTATTGGTCAATGTCACCAATCCTTCATTCAAGACTTAAAAGACACCTATTCTTCAATTTTCTCAAGAAACTACTCCTATCATATCATTTTGTGCGGTTCCATTGAACTTGGCATGGTATTTTAAAAAAAAATACTCCTTTCATTTTAAAATAAATGAATTGTTGAGTTATTTTTCAATGTTCAAAATAAATAAATTGTTCATTTTTTAAGAGACATGTTGAAAATTTATTCTAATTTTACCTTTTTATTTAATGAGGTTCTTAAGTACTTCACATTTTGTAGGAGAGTAATTTAATAACAATTAAAAGAATAATATTGAAAAGTAACCTACAAGTCCTAAAAGATTTTTCTTAACGTGTGTGTCATACTCCAACAATTCAATTGTTTTGAAATGGGGGGAGTAAAACTTTTGAATTTTATAGTCTAAAACAATTCTTAGATATTTGTGTGAGTATAAATTATTTTATTAATAATAAAAAATTAAAATTAAATTATTTCTACTTATAATAAAGTAATATTTTTTAAAATAAATTTTAAAAATAATACATAAAATAAGATGAAAAAATACTTTTTTTGGATGAATGGTCAAAGTACTAAAAACAGAACTCAGAATCAAAATAAACTAAGAAATAAATAAAGTGACAAAAATAGGCCACTTATTTAATAAGTTATCAAAATAGGCTAATCATAATAATTTATTACATTTTACCTTCTTTTTTAATGATCAACTAACGGAGTTAAACAGTAAAAAAAATTATGTAAAACGTAATAAATTATTACGTTTTATAAAAAAATTTGTAAAACATAATAAATTGTTACGTTTTATAATTTCTTCTATAAAACATAACAATTTGTTACGAACTACATGAAAATTCAAATAAATAAATCAATGTTTTGTCACATCATAGTCAAATCAATGTTTTTGAGTAACTCGTAAGAAAAACTTACGTTTTAGTCAATGTGAAATTGCATACAACTCTTACCGTTTGAATAGAGATAACTAAAACTAAAAATATTAATATTTTATATCGATATCATTTCCCTATAAGAAAAATTATATTGAAACAGATCTGCTAGATGCCCATTTTAGCCTAATTGTGGAGTCACAACTGGCTTCGACAACCAATCAGAATTTTATAATAGATCCTCAACCAACTAGTTTTATAAAAAAAACATATATAAATATTTATTTATTTTTGGTAAATTTGCAGTTCAACAAATTTGAATTTACGTCAAGAAGTCCTACTTTGAAGGTAAAACATTTTCTATCGAAGGTAATTCCCTACATGCAGCTCAAACTTGATACATTTGATTAAGAATGACGAAGTATTTGATTATCTTCCACAACATTTGGTAGCGTATATACAAACGCTGAGTAGACTAAAGAAAAAAAAAGAAAAAAAACTATTTAATTTGACTATTAACTTAGTTACTAAAATTACCATTCAATTAATTGTAATTTACGTCAAAAAGTTCTATTGTAAAAGCTAAACGTTTCTTTCAAAAGCGATTTCATACCTATAGCTTAAACTCAAGATTTATAATTAAGAATGAAAAATACTTACTGTTTAATGACATTATGGTGTATATATATATATATATATAAAAGCTGAATAGAAAAAAAAAAAAAAAAAAAAAACTTGGACTATTAACTTATGTAATTACTAAAATACCCTTCCATATGTACATAAAAAATACAAAATACCCGTTAAACATTAATGGTAATTGGAATTTGGAAATTACATCTTATATATACTAAAAACAAAAACAAACTATTTTCTTTTCTTAATTGAATAATTAATTTCGATTTGTGGTAATTGCAATACAGCAATTTGACATTGACAAAAGCCTAAATTTTTCTTACGAGTCACTCAAAAAAGTTGATTTGACTATGATGTGACAAAATACTGCTTTATTTATTTGGATTTTCACGTAGTTCATAACAAATTATTACGTTTTACGAATTTCTTTTCTAAGATGTAATAATTTATTACGATTTATGATTTTTTTATAAAACGTAATAATTTATTATGTTTTACGAATTTTTTTGTAAAACGTAATAATTTATTATATTTTACATAATTTTTTTAACTGTTCAATTCCGTTAGTTGATCGTTAAAAAAAATTATTAAATTCAACTTATTTTGATAATTTATTAAATAGGTGATCTATTTTGATCACCTTATTTATTTCTAGACTTATTTTGATTAGAGTTCCTAGAAACACATTTACGACAAGGAGAAAGAAGGGTATGAGAGGGGAGGGCGGAGGGAGGAGGAGAAGCTAAATGTGCACGAGGTGCAGTTGAAATTTAGTCAAAAGTCAAATTATCAGACTCATAATAATTAAATAAATAAAAGATGAATCATCCATCGTCAATCTTCAAACGTTGAATGTTGAAAATGATGCTGCTCTGTCTGATGCAATGACTTCTTCTTCCTCTATTTTAAATTTTATTTTTTGTTATTTTACTCCATTTGTCTATCTTAATTTGTTCATTATTGAACTGATATATATATGTTTTAAAGAATAATAAATATTACGAATAGTTTTACTATGTATATCATCTTTTGAATATAATAAATTTAATATTTTAAAAAATATATTAGATAATGAATAATTATTTAAAAATAAAAAATAAAATGAACATAAAATGATAAATTATTCATTGATTTTTTTGTATTGAATAAATATAATTGGATATCTATTTTTAGTATTATGAATAAATAAAGAGGAACGAATATATTTATCTGAAATTATTTTTGTAAATTAGTTTTAGATTAACTGTTCATGCTTCGGATTATTATATTTGAATTGAATACGCATTTTTTTAAAAATAGTACTTTCTCCATTTAAAAAAAAATGACCTACTTCTTTTTAATTCGTTTAAAAAATAATGATCTTTTTTCTTTTTTAGCAATTTTTAATTTTAATTTTTCACATGACATGTTTAAGATCACAAGATTAAAGAACATTTTAGTATATTTGACATCTCTTTAATTTAACACCATAAAATTAAATTATTTTTTAAAATTATTATCTTAAGTTTCGCGCTAAGTAAAACTAGCTAAATCTTTTTTAGACGAAGGGAGTAAAGAATTTTCTACTTCTCACCAAATCATTGTTTTTGGAAATGGTCATAACAAGAAGAATATTCGTGGGTCCACTCATTGTTCATGAATCTGGACATTGTATCAAGTGGTCAACTGTTCCTTGCTTAATATTATTACTATTATAATAATATTATTAATAAAAATAATAATACTTATTTCATTATTAAGATATTATCAAATTAAGATTATTGTTTCTAAATATCTAAATGTGCATAACTTATCATTGTAATTAAATGCTTAGGAAAAGAAATTATTAAAATCCGATACAATTCCATTATTTAATGGTTGCATAAAATTGACCATACGTTGTTGTTTTTTCTAAATATGTGAAATTCCAAAGGGGGACAATGTCAACTAGAGTGTCAAATGGGCCGGGCCGGGCCAATTCAGAATCGACCCTTCTATTTTAACCAGGTTGAGGGTCGGTTTTGGCGCTAGATGGGTCGGGCCGGGTCGGACCCAACATTAAAAAATTAAAATCCACCCTAACCCGACCCACTTAACCCAACCCGGTTAAAACCGGTCAAACCTATTTAAAAAAAAAAAA
>NW_025896043.1:4299800-4330323 GCF_002878395.1 Capsicum annuum
ATATACACATATATACACACCATTCAATATATATGTACTATTTTAAATAAAATATATACTACAATATACATATATATACACTACAATACATATATATATATACTACAATATGTATATATATTTATATACTAATTTATAAAACATATACACACTGTATACGTTAAATATATACATCTATATAAGATATATACACATATACGCACCATTCAATATATATACTACTTTAAATAATATATATATATATATACTACAATATGCATATGTATATATAATTATATACTAATTTGTAAAACATATACACTTGGATACGTTAAATAAATACGTCTATAAAAGATATATACACACCATTCAATATATATGTACAACTTTAAATAAAATATATACTACAATACATATATATATACTACAATATTTTTATATATATATATATATATATATATAGTTATATACTAACTAGTTGGGTCCGAACCGGGTTAATCGGGCCCAAATAAAAAGCCCAACAGGATCGGGATCCGGACCCCTAAAGCCCTTGAGTTTACCGGGCCGAATCAAACCGGACCGATTTAATTATATGAGCCGATTTGGACCGGTTTTAACCGGCTCGTTTGACACCCTTAATGTCAACATCATTATGACAAGGAATATTTGCAGCCTCCCTCTCCTTCAATTCACACCCACTCAAGGAATATTTGCAGCCTCCCTCTCCTTCAATTCACACCCACTCCTACATAGAGAACGCTCATATAGTTTGCCTTGCAAAATGACAAAAGTATCTTTTAACTAGCAAGTTGTGTAGTTTTGGGGAATGTTAATAGAGAAGTTGATCAATTATTCGACCTTTTATCTTATTGATGAGGGTTTAATTCTTCATCACGTAATCTTTTTGTTCTAACCCTCAATTCTTTTTTAAAAAGAGTGAATAGTGCAGTTTTTTTTGACAATTTGAACTGTAGTTAACGAAATATATGATATCTTTATATGTCTTGGAAAATCTTTCTTTCATGGGCTAGCTTTTAGATTTGAATTAAGAAAAACAAAACAAATAGTGCAGTTTCTTTAACAATTTGAACTGTGGTTAATTAACAGAATGTATGATGTCCTTATAAGTTATATGTTCTCGGGCAATTTTTCTTCCATGAGCTAACTTTTAAATTTGAATTAAGTCTAATTTTTTTTTTTAAATATTTATCTAAACTTCCTTCAGCAGAAAATTATACTCTTTATATATGATTAAAATTGTTTTCTATATATATATAATAGATATTGAACTTCCTTCAATTAGTTTTTCTTCAAATTTTGAACTTCCTTAGTGGAAATCCTACCACCACCGCTTATATAATTAAATTGTTAAGGACTGTTAACCGATTATAAATATCTTACAAATCAATAAATAACAAGCTGACCTTGCTTGCTGCCTAATGCATAAAATATCTCGTATTAAGAGGATCCAGAAAGGACTGCAATGAACTGACCAAGCAACATATAAAAATTGACCGATCAATAAGCAGCTCTGATGGTGAGGTTTATGCTACTACCTTGCACATACCCAACATGGAAAAGAAAAAAAGAAACTCAGCAAATTAAAAATCAAGCATATCGATCATCTTCATTGATGCTCTAATCTTGAACCTTCACCAATCACCATCATAAACTATTAATATTATAGACTTATAAATAATTTAGAAATAGAAGCAATAAACTATACTAATTACTAAGATATATATATATATATATATATGAAAATGTATTCGCGGGACAGATTGATGATCAAGAGACATGACACTTAGGACCCATTTGATCATGAAAATCAAAACATATTTACTTTATTTGGTAGTTGTTAAGTTGAAAATAGAGTTGGAGTTATGTTTGACCATAGTATTTTAGAAATAGAGTATTTTTGAAGTTAAAAAATATAAAAAGTAAAAATAAATTTAGAGTTTTATGAAAATTGGGTTAGTTAATAAAGATAAAAAATTTAGATTTTTTTTTTCGAAAAAAATTAAAAAGTACAAAACAATAAGTCCAAAAATAGTGAAAATGCCTCTTGAGGTGTTTTCGAAAATTCAACTATTGTGAAAAAGTATTTCAAAATATTTGTGGACAAGCGAGTATTTTAGAATAAAGTAAAAACATATTTCAAAATATTCTGAATAATATTTATGATCAAACGCCTACTTAGATTTTTATTTACCAACATGGGTTGTGGTGCAGTGGATGGGGCTGCTCCACCCTTAATCAGAGGTCGAGGGTTCGACCCTCGGTATGGAGAAAACTCTGTTGGGAGCGCTACCCCCGAATGGGGCCCTACCCGGCGCGAATCCAAATTAGTCGGGCTCCAATGCGGGTATCGGACACCGGATGGGAAACCAAAAAAAGATTTTTATTTGAAAACTAAAAGAAAAATGTAACAAATATTGTATATTGCTCATAAATTTTAAAATAAAATGAATATAGTGCTAAAAGCATGAAAAATTATGACATTCAAGTAAAATTTTAGAACTACCTCTGGTCATCATTACCATTAAATTAAGGTGCAATTGTGTATTCATCCAGCCAGCGTTTGTGATTAATTATGTTGAATTTTTTTTTTCTTGTTTTTTTCCTTGTTAACATGATGAAAAATAAAAAATAAAAAGATCTCGTGTGAATATTATAATTTTAACGAATAATTACGTAGTGTGAAAACTTGCTAAAGATAATACTTATCTAATTTTCTTTTTTAATGGGAACACGATGTGTATCAAATCCTTTGTTTCAACGCTCCAACCGTAAATATCTAAACTTGCTGATTAGTTTAACTTTTTACATCATAAATTAAAAACGATAACTCAATATACTAAAGCTATTATTATGCGCAAAGTTTATATTTTATATTACATAATCTTACCTAATATTTTTTAGTCTGTTTTCATAGTCTAAATTCATGACCTTTTGATCACATGATAATTTACCATATTCCTCCGAGGCTACCCTTCTTATACATGAGCAAAGTAAATATAGTTTTTTATACCAACAAATTATCCAAAAGATCTTTACGATTAAGTTTAAGTCTAACATGAGCCTTTGAAATTTTTAAAATAAATTTGTTACTTGATATAACAAGTTAAAATATGACATCATCATATAAAAATGATTTACCTTAACAATGGATATTACATAAATTCTTTATTAATATACTATTATTAATTAAGCCCTATTCTTAATTAATTTTTGCTTGAGATAAACATCAACGAACTTCTTACTTAAGCATGATGTGATCTTTTGAAGAAAAATAAAATAATGACGAATAGCTAGATAGATATCTAACTGTGTCATAAATATGGTTAACACGCATCTAAATATTAACCTTATTGTTAACGCTTTCAAGATTATAGTTTAATAAGAATATATAGAGACATCATTAGAGTACATACATTGATCATAGGATACGTATAATAACTAACATAGTATTACGTGTGTGAACAAACTCAACATAGTTTAAAGTTTTTTATTTAAAGAATTTAACAATTCTAACTGTTTTCTCGCCGTGAAACTTTTTTTCTTTGAAAATTTAGCAATTTTAATTGTTTTCTCGTCTGAAAAGATGAAGAAGCACATATAAAATCTAGAAATATATTATTAACAGTATGAGATCTTTTGAATCAAATTATATGGATTTGGTCCAAATTAATATTATATAAGGGTAACTTCCATAAATTCCGAATATTTAATGGGTTGTAACACTTTTTTATCATAAGTTTATTAAATTACAAGATATTTCGTATTTTATTTTTTATGATACATTTGTTTAGCCTTGTTACATATGCATTGTGATACATTTGTAATTGAGTAGTTAGTTAAATAATGAAGTAACTAATTTTCAATTATTACAGGGAGTAAAATCAGATGCAAATCGTGGTATATATACATCTGATTCCAGATGTATCATAATGATACATATGGTAAATTACTCAATACCCATTAAAAATTTAATATCACACAAAAATAAATAATCCACATATGTCAACCATATGTTAAATGTATCAAATATTTATAAATAAATAAATAAAAAATATGAATCACAATCACAAAGTATCTGTCATATGTATTATCAGTATTCCAACAACAAATGTATCATATTGATAATATATATATTTTTGATAACTGATTAACAACATCAATACATATTTTTTATATTATTATTTTCGTGTTATACGTGTCGTTTCTCACGGAATAAAATGTATCAATGGTGCACGTATAAAATATATCACGGAATTAAATAAAATATCATATGTATCAATTGAAAAATATCCAAACTGAATGAGGGTGGTGAATCGTTAAATGACCAAAAAATATATGAATCATCCTTAAAATTATGAACAGGGTACACAAATTCTCGATATGTATCTATATATGTATTAAATACATTTATTTGATGCATATGTATATGTCTTGATACATATGATTGATACATATTTATATGTCTTGTTACTTATGATTGATATATATAATCTACCACCACCACCCCCTCCGTCATTCATCCGTAGCATCACCGTCACCTTGACTACCTCACCCCCTCCATCATTCGTCCTCATCACCACCGCCACTTTGATCGTTCTCATTGAAAATCTAGCAACTGATTGATCAATTTCTCCTCTTTCCCTTAATGGGTATTGACTTAAAAAATGAAAAAAATTGATGAAAGAAAAGCTGATAAAAAAATTAAAAAAATTTAGTGAAATTGACGAAGAAGTTGCAGTAATGGAGATGAAAGTTGTCTCAATTAATAATAAATTTGAGAAAATTTTAGGGGATGAAATTTTAAAAAAATAAACCCGGGTAGCATGCCTTAATTGTCGAATAAAAGTGGGATGAAATTTTTGTTATTATTATTTAAGAGTAAAATATTAAATTCGGGATTTAAAGTAATTATTTAACAGTAAAAATTTTTGGGTAATAAGGTCTTTTAGATTTGTGATTTTGTGTAATTTTTTCATTATATAATGTATGTTGACTATTTAAGCTTAGCCCAATAATTATCAGACTAATGAATCGGCGAGACACAGGAAATTACATGGCAATGATTTCACAGGGCTTCGACTTTTTGATCTCTATAAGAAAAATCTTTAAAAGACTAACTTTTTTTTTTTTATGTATAGTACAAGTACATTTTTGCCCTTTACACCTCATAGATTTTTAAACTTTTCATTTTCATTTGTCTCTCAACTTCTATTTTAATTTTTTTTTACCTTAAATTGTATTTATTTTTCTTATTTGAATTCATCTATCTCAACTTTTATTTTTCTTTTACTTTATTTTTCCTCAAACATAGTTCTTCATTTCTTTCTCTTTTTCTTAATTCATTGACCTCAATCTTTATTTTTTACTTTTTTATTTTTTATCATCTCTCATTTTTTCTTTTTGATTTTTCTCAAACTTTATTTTTATTTTTTCTTCTCATGTTTGGTTTTCTCAATCTTTTTTCTTTGTTATTTATTCTTTTCTTTTTTCTTAACCTTTATTTTTTCGTGTCTTTTTTTCTTTTTTCCTCAATTTTTTTTATTCTCTATTTTGTTTGTTCACTTTTTTCTTTTTTTCTCAACTTCTATTATATTTTAATAAATAAAAAATTGAATAATTCACAACGGGGTCTTTTTTTTTTTGACATCAAAGCAAAGTTAAGGGCATGATTTATTGTTACGAAGTTCTTTGGGATAAGTTTTGCCTCTAAAATAAAAATTATAGAACAACTCATAAATCAAGACATAATGCGGTAATGTCAAATCTCGCTTGCGGAGCATAGCTTGTTATTTGAAAATTCTTGAATTAAGTGTCGCTTCTAAGGCAAGAGTTATAGACATTTCACAAAACTAGAAACAACGTGGTAGTATCAATACTTGTCTATTGAACGTAACTTATTCTTTTGGGAGGTTCTTGTGCTAACTCTTGTATTAAAGGCGAGACTAATAGAGTATCACGTAAAACAAGACACAATATGATAGTGTCAACTCTTGTTCATGGGGTGTAACTTGTCGAATAAGTTTTGCCTCTAAGACAAGAGTTATAGAATATCTCATAAATCAAGACACGATGTGGTAGTGTCAACTTTTTTCCATAGGGCATAACTTGTTGTTTGAATTTCGAAAGTTATTGGACTAATTTGTGCCCCTAAGGCAGGAGTTATAGAATATCTCATAAATCAAGACATAATGTGGTTGTGTCAACTCTGACCCATGGGGCATAACTTGCTGTTTGAAAGTTCATTTATAAAAATTTCAATAATCAAGACACAATTTGATAGTATCAAGTCTTACCCATGGAGCGTAACTTGTTTAAAAGTCCTTGAGCTAAGTCTTGCCTCTAAGGCAAGAGTTATAAAATATCTCATAATTAAAAGATAATGTGTTAGTGTCAACTCATATCCATGGGACGTAACTTGTTGTTTGAAAGTCCTTGGGTTAAGTCTTGCCTTAAGGCAAGAGTTATAGAATATCTCGTAAATTAAAACATAATGTGGTAATGTCAACTCTTCCCCATTGGGCAAAACTTGTTGCTTGAAAGACCTTGATCTAAGTCTTGCCTCCAAGGGAAGAGTTATAAAGCATCTCATAAATCAATACATAATGTGGTGGTGTCAACTCTTTCCCATAGGGCATAATTGTTGTTTGATGATCCTTGGTTGAGTAGTACCTTTAAGACAAGAGTATAGAGCATTTCATAAGTAAAAAAATAATAATGTGTTAGTGTTGACTCTTGCCCAATGTACGTAACTTGTTTGAAAAGTCTTGGGATAAGTCGTGCCCCTAAGACGAGTTGTAGAGCATCTCATAAATGAAGACATAATGTGGTAGTATCAAATCTTTCTCGTGGATCATAATTTATTGTTTGAAAGTCCTTGAGTTAAGTCTTGCCTCTAAGGCAAGAGTTCACTACTAGAAATAGGGGCTATGGCAATGGTTCTATTATCGTCTTCATAGATGACAAAATTGCCCCAGTAGATCTATGATGACAGTTAGCCAAACCGCTATAACTATCGCGTTACAGTAGCTCTATTGTGACAGTTGTGCCTTGACCGTCGTCATACACATACTTATCGCGACGGTTGTTGCTAAAATATATTGCGATGGTTGTTGCTCTGTAGCGACAATTATTGCCGTTCCTATAAGACATTATATGACTGTTATATAATGCTATTGTGACATTTATTTATCTAAATTAAAAGGTATTTGGTGACGGTTACCAAATTGCCCTTGTAAAATGCTAAAACAATGATTATATGTTGATAATGCAACGGTCTTGACCGTTACATAATATCTATGGCGATGGTTCTTAAAATGGTGATGCGACGGTTATCTGTACATTATTGCAATACTTATTTTTAGGCTATTGCAACAGTTATTATAGGTTATTATAACAGTTATTCAGAAGCAACTGTAACGGTTATTAGTAGTCTATTGGGATAGTTATTTGGTAGGCTATTGCAACAATTATTATTTGACGATCCAACACTACTATAAAATTGAAATAATTATATAAAACATAACAAAATGTATACATAAATCGATCAAGACTTTGTACTATTAATTCTCATCAAAATCACAACCAAGAAACCAAATATTTTTTGATAATTCAAAACATATATACACAAGTTTTGAATGTTTAAAAATAAAAGATGTTTGAAACTTGGTCAAATATTCCAACAGCAAACAAAGTCAATGTGATCGATCTCTTAGGTCAGGTCTAGTTCATCAATTTCATTCTCATCTTCTAAGTCATCACCTACAACAGTAAGAAAAATAAAAAGATGTTAATAGAATAACATTTGCAAACACCAAGACACAAAGAAGCTTCCCATAATTCCAAGCAATAAAATGAGGAATACAACATCATTGACATTCATTATGATTTTCCTCATTGATTTATCAAGAAAGAAAGCCCATATAAAGGAAAACATACTGGAAACTTATTCCGCTACTTCAGTTACACTACTTCAATTAAAAGTCATCCAAATAAAATTGATACTACTAGAAACAACCAACAACAACGATGACAATATCAGTATCATTGTTGATCAAATTTACACAAAAATAATTTATAAATAGATATGCAGTGTCACACCCATAACAATAACAACAATAACAAAGATATTTAAAGTCTGGTACTCTACATATACTAATTATGCATTGACCTGTAACCAAATACAGCAACACCATCTGACTCTAATTCAAGACATATTATGTAACTCAAAGTAACACACATAACTAACTGTACAATGTGACATGTAGTTTCCAAAGGGGTTTATATGTTATTACTACTATTATTCCCAGTTTTATAACTGAATCAAACACTTAAAATCTTGCATAGTGCATAAACTCCGACAGTAAAAAGGACGAGGTAGCCATCGTTATTAAAAAATTAGCATAGTTTTTCCACTATTCAAGTTACTCAAGTGCAAACTTTGACATTATTGAAACAAAGAGTGAAAGAGAAAACATTGGAGCTGCAACTAGAAGGAAAGAAGAGGAAATTAAGAAGAAAGGTGTTGGAGATTTTTTTCATATAAATTTGTTAATAATGAAAGACAACTGCTATATTATATATTACAATTACATGATATAGTTTATATGTATTGACTGTGTAAAGAAGATTCCTTTATTAGAACTCAAAGTTGATAATTATTGACATTAAATGTCTATACTATCAATGCAATTCTGTACCACCCATACCCCTTTTTTTCTCTTACAAGGTACAAGCACCCAAAATCCAGAGAAGAATAAAAGCCAGTTTCAAGACCAATAGTTTAATTTTTTACTATGAAATAAACACAATGCAAGCAGTTCACTATTTAAGTTACTCAATGCAAACTTTGACATTATTGAAACAAAGAGTAAAAGAGAAAAAATTGGAGCCGCAGGTAGAAGGAAAGAAGAGGAAAACAAGAAGAAAGGTGTTGGAGAATTTTTTCATATAAATTTGTCAATAATGAAAGACAACTGCTATATTATACATTACAATTACATGATATAGTTTATATGTATTGACAGTGTAAAGAAGATTTCATTTATCAGTACTCAAAGTTGATAATTATTGACATTGAATGTCTACACTATCAATGCAATTCTGTCCCACCCACACCTCTTTCTTTCTCTCGCAAGGTACAAGCACCCAAGATTCAGAGAAGAATAAAAACCAGCTCTAAGACCAATAGTTCAATATTTTACTATGAAATGAACACAATACAATCAGTAGTCGTACAATCTTCTATTTGCATATTTTGAAAATAGAATAGATTTGGAAATTACCTACAAGAAGTCAGTAATGATAGTTTAACATGTAAGTTCAAAACAATAACATCAATAACAAAAGATATTTACAACCTGGTGCAGCACCAACAAAAGATTATACAGTCCAACAATAACAATAATAGAACCAATAGTAATATGATCACAAATGTTGAAATACGTTTTACCTAAAAATTTTCAAACTTTCAATATATGAGGAGCTCATTAAATTGACATTCTGGAACACTTTCCAGCATTAGAACTTCATCATTTTTATATATATTGTAATGTCCTTTCTTAAAATCAACTCTATGCTTTCTCCAAGGTTCTCGAAGTTTTTTCAAAACCCAACCTTTTGCAGAATCAGAAATGTTATATTTTGACTACAAGTTGGTGGCATTCAGTTAGGACAACAACAATAAAAAGAATCTGCACCAAAAAAAAAAATATGCACTACTATTATTTTATATATTAACTGGTTGCAAATATTCTATATATTATGACCCCATTTGTAACAGTCTATATATTAACTGGTTCCACATATTTCTGTAAAATATATAAGCCTTATATTTTCTTACCAATACCAATACCAATCCCCTTCAAATTTGAGAGGTTCGGCAACACTCGAAGAAAAGGATAAAAGAAAACAAAACACTAAAGATCATAGTGAGTTTAGAAACTGATAGAATATTAAATTTAAAGTCTAGTGCGTGAGCACATTCATCAAGTAATATCCACCTAGAATTTTCACATTTGTTGTGTTTCTTACTATGGTTTTGTTTTCTGTTAGCATCTGCACCTTGTTACACATTAAGTCTTACACTAATCTACCATCTTTTAATACTTATTCACAATTTATGCTATGATGTGAAGCACTAGAATCTATAATCCACTCTATGTCTATACGTTTAGTTTGTATAGGATTCCACTCTCTGTCTACAACAAATTGGTTACAAATGTTCTATATATTAACAGGCCATAGCAATAGAACTATTGTTCTATATAGAGTCATGTGATAGCTACTAAGTAGAGGAGAAGAAGCAGTAGTAACAGTTTAGAACTCAACTAAAAATATATCAAATACTGATAGAGACAAAACCTGAGTATAAAGAAGATGGACAATCTAATTAGTATAAAATAAATATGTGTTCAAACAACTATTCATATAGAAGATTTATATAACGTTCAAACAATAAGCTTTGATACATACATTGCAGCAAAGAGACCTAAGTTTTTTTTATCACTTTATTCTTTTGATAGACTTTAACACACGTGAATGTCCAATAAGCTATTGATACACACATTCATAAAATAAGTGTGAACATCGATAATTGCGCAACCCAAATACAAATCGTGGTTTAGGTATGTCAGCAGGACATCAATAAACTATTAATATCTGAACTAATAATGTACAATGTCAATGAATATCACCATATCAAGCCACACATTATGAACAAATAATATATCCAACCCTAGAAAGACTGCACATTATAGTTTCTGTAAATCAAACTCACTCTACATTGGGCAGATAACATTTTGCATATCTTATGCTCTGGCCACTCAGACTAACAAGTATGTATTGTATTTATGATTTAACCAATGTAATAATTTTAAATTTTAAATTATGTTACAAACGATAAACAAGTACCATACCAAGTTATGGTGCAGAAAGAAGGCTGCTGCTATATTTTGATCCAAGTAGTGTGTAGTTTAACTATATTTTAAATCAAAATAATGACAAGGCTGCTTTTAAAAAACCAAACTAAATGGAGATAATTATGCCTATAGGGCTGAACTCGGCTACCAATATATATTAATTTGAGATGATAATATAAACTAACAATTTTCAGCTGCCAAATCCGTGTCTGGCAGACTAGCAAATATGAAAGCATCTTCATTTTCCTTTTGAGAATTAACCACTAAATAGATTTACAGTGAAACACTGAAAATCCTAGCTAATAACTAGAAACAAAATTAAGATGAATAAAGGCAACATTAGTTGCTGGCTGCTGAACTGCCAGACATGGCCTTCAGTGATAGTACGGGCTATAAGATTATTAAAAAGGGCCAAAAAGGATAAAAAAAAAAAGGCAGAGTAGATAGCAGGTGTGCACCAACCTGCTCAATGACAACATTGTCAATCAAGACAATTATCTGATTGGCTACCTTTCCATAACCTCATTTGTAGATCAATTCTATGATACTCTTCAAGTGTGGTACCTGGAAATATTAAAGATACATGAACATCAAAATAAAGATAAAATTATGGTATATACCCATACTGAAACACACATACACATCAAACCCCCAACCCCAAATTAGCATTTCCAGAACTATACAGAGAAAATGAAGTATACCCAAATCAACAAGATATGTGAGCATCAAAATAGAGATAAAATTATGATATATACCTATAACAACACACACACACACCCCCAATCCAACCCCTACCCTCAAAATGAGCATTTTCAGAATTATAGAGAGAAAATGAGGTATATCCTAATTAACAAGATATATGAGCATCAAAATAAGAATAAAGTTATGGCATATATCTATACAGACACACACACACACACACACACATAAACCCCACCACCAACCCCAACCTTCCAACCCCAAAAGAGCATTTTCAAAACTATATAGAGCAAATGAAGTATAGCCAAATCAACAAAAAGTAAAATTGAGATAAATAACAGCATACAGTGGTACCAAAACATACACACACAAAGATGAACATTGATAAACAAAATTAAAGAATACAAAATGGATATTCAATAAAAAATTAAAACAATCAAAAGGTGAATTAAAGGACAAACAATTAGAACAAGCCATGATATCTCAATTTTGATGCTTCATAAATAAACATGAAATATAAAAACTAGTTTTCAATTTGCAATATCTGTTTTATTTACCATATAAAAAGTCTTTCTGTATTTACTAAGATGTCTGGCAGATTTATCTTTCAGTGTACCAAAACAGCACACATATTTCAATGCAGATAGTTCCTACTCAGCCTGAAAAGAGAATTGTCCATTTATCTACAACATACAAGTAATGTGAATTTTAATCAATAACAACAACTACATATGCTGAGGAGTTCTTATTTCTAATTATAGAAGTCTTAGTGAATTTAGAATCAAGCAATGTCAAATTGCAGTGAAGTCATAAAAAAAATACTGAAAATATTATAAGAAGAGATATCCGAACTTCCTGAATTAGTTGAACTTCATCCCCTTATCGTTAACTACTTTAATATTACCTTAGAAGCATGCAAAATCTGTGAGTTATTACTCTAGAATGTGCATCAAACAAGGGCTAACTATAAGAAGATTATAAGGGCAATTGGATTGATGAAAATTGAGTAAGATTCAATGCATTGTTATAGAGTATATAGAGAATAAAATGGATCTTCATTCATCTTTCAATGTATAAAGTGGATCTTCATTCATCTTTCAATGTATAATGTGAAACATGAAAAGAAGAAAATAAACCACCTGTAGTTACATGGTAAAAGAAGAGGATAAAACACTTGTAGTTAGAGGGTAGAAGATATATCATGTTGACATATTATACTCATATACTTTAACTTATCCAGCTATTTAATATTATATTAAGGAGAGTAGATATGCCAAACAAGTAGACAAACAATAACTCGGTTCTGCTATGTAAGAACAAACTACAAAGGATACATTCAGAATTATTTTAAACTATTATGGTGTTTAATTTATGATTCATATGATGAAAGTTTTTTGAAATAGTGTAAGTCATGGACATGCGAACACCATAAAGGTGACATATCTTCAATCCTCTTTTTATAACTTTCAAGCGAGATCACAAAAGGAAAGCTTGGTCTCTCATTCATCACCTTCAATTTTTCTGAAGCTTTAAAGTTGAAACAGTGTTAAAAAGTATTTGACCTACCTTAAAGAAGCATATTTTAACCTCCATTCTCTTTTTATAGTATCAAAAGGTCCAAGCCTTCACCTTTCAGAGAATCGTAGATGTGCTAAGTAATGAGATCATAACTTCATCAACTAATGGTTAGTATAGCTTGTTTAGTGAAAGGATCAGCCACTACATGATGCTACATGAATACTAAGGATGACTTTACTTTCCTCGGAATCAAGTTTTCTTCCACCAGAAATATAATCAAGTTTTAAAAGATTAAGAGTGATTCTTTTTCCAACAAAGACTTGAAGAGTTAACAATAGAAAAACATGAACTGTTGCTAAAGTTTTCTACTAGATTATTTTAATCAGTAGATTCTAAAAATTCTTAGGTTGATTATGTCATATGCTTTCATTAACTATTACATCACAATTACAATATACGGGCTTGCCCTTCACTACTAATATAATCATTACCATGAAAAGCAATAAAATATCAAATTCATTGTGAACACCCTAATACTAACCTTGTCTTTTGACACCAAAGAAATAGAAAAAAACTGGCAGACTCGTTTAGCATTAAATCTTGAAATGAGCGGAAACTACTTTTCTGATGCATGTCTATAGCAGTTCAGAACATTGTAACTCATATCATGTCTTTAGAAAATGTAAAACAAATTTGCACATATTCACAATATTATTCTTTTCTTGATCAGAAATCTTCTTCCATCAGTATTAAAAGAGCAAGAAACTAACTATTTCTTATATCAAATCTATTCACCTAATTAAATAAAAAATGGATTAAAAATTTCACCTTTATACAGTACTTTCACCGCCAGAAAAGGAAAAATGCAACAAAACTGATTCAGAGAACTAAATTCGCTTAAAATTCTTTCAATTATGAAAAAAAGAACATGCAAGGCAAATTATAAATAACAGGTTCTTGATTCTTACATGCAAATCTTTTCAACGATTCAGAGAATAAAATTCATAAATATAAAACTTTCATGGATAAAAGACCTACCTGAGAAGACCATCTTTCATCGGAAAAGTAAAATCAGAGAAGATCCACTAAAATTTACTACTTGCCAGAGAAAAAATTAGCGAGTTGACGGTGAACTAACAAAGATCGGAGAAATAGCAAAACTTAAAAATCAGAGATATTGTACTTTAAAATCAGAGACTGATCCTTCAATGGAGAATACTGATTCCTTCAACAAAGCTAATGATATTAAACGGAGAAGACAACAATCCTCAGAAAATATCGATTCTACTCTTGTGAATATTGTGTATCAATTGAACGGAGAAGATCAATTTTGATGAAGAAATCAGATGAGCCGTCTCATGAGTATTGAAAGAGAAAAGTGGAGAAATGGGGGCGGGGGGTTGTCCGGTCCTAATTATACTAATACCAATGCTTGACTTTTTTTAATAAATATAATTAAAAAAATAGAAAATAGTCAAAAGCCCCCCAACCTTTACCCCAAATCCCAACTACACACTTATACTTTGCAAGGGTCCTATGACCCTCCTGAACTATTTTAAAATGGAATTATTACCCCCCCAACACTGGCATAGCAAGAGAGTGTGTTTCACTCTCTTTAAAAGAGAGTGAGAACGAAGATATTTTCTTAAAAATTTATTTTTAATATTTCTTTAAATAAATATATATAATTTTAATTATTATTTTTATTTCTTCTTCATTTCTTCTTCTTTCATTCTTCTTCTTCTTCTTCTTCTTCTTCTTCTTCAATGGCATCCAATAACACATCAATGACATTTCTTCTTCTTCTTCTTCTTTTTCTTCTATTATAATTATTAATTTTCTTTCTTCTTCTTCAATTCCTCTTCTTCATTTCTTCTTCCATTCTTATTTTTCTTCTTCAATGGCATCCAAGAACTCATCAATGACATTTCTTCTTCTTCTTCTTCTTCTTCTTCTTCTTCTTCTTCTTCTTCTTCAATGGCATCCAAGAAATCAAATTACGTGAGAATATTGAATCAATTCAGATTGAAAGTAAGTTAGATTTATACTATACAAATGGCCACAAACAGTAAGTTAGATTTTTTGCAAGGAAGAAAGTATTTTTCACCGTATTTTTATTTCTTCTAGAGAATCAATAAAAGTAAAAACTAATTATAGTGGTAACTGGATAAACTTACTGAAATTTGGGGCCGAAGAAATAGCAAGGTTGCTGACGGAGTGAAAGCGAGTGAAGTTTTAAACGGAGAGGAAGAAGAAGAAAAATGGAAAAGAAAAAAAAGGATTTGTTGTATTATAAATTAAAGACGTAATTGCATACGAGACACTTATTGTTGATTTGTGTGAATTTCATATGATTCATTATGCCATTGAAGAAGAAGAAGAAGAAGAAGAAGAAGAAGAAGAAGAAGAAGAATTGAATGGCATATGATGTGGAATTAATTTTTTATAGTAAAAAAAAAAAGAAATATGATGTGGAATTACGTGGAATGACATGTGGCAGCGCGTGTAGACCACAAATTAAAATTAAATCTGGGTATGAGCTTTTAGACGGGTAGATATTTCACTTTAAAATAGTTCGGGGGATAATAATTTCATTTTAAAATAGTTCAGGGGGGGTTATAGGACCCTTGCAAAGTATAAGTGTGTAGTTGAGATTTGAGGTAAAGGTTGGGGAGATTTTGACTATTTTCTCTTAAAAAAAAAGGGGTAACATTTTAATGTTGGAGGGAAAACTTCCAGGTAATTTCATTTTTATCATAAAATACCTGTCCCTATAAATAGTCTAGAGCTACGCTTGTATAAACTGTTGCCATAGATTAATCTATAGGGACGGTTGTACGTATTAGGCGATGGTTAATTTTATCCTTTATCCTAATAAATTAGACTATAATATGCGATGGTTAAAACCGTTGCCATAGATAATTTATGGCAACGGTTCTTAAACCGTCGCTATTTAAGTGTTCCCATAGCACTCATTTCTAGTTGTGATCGTAGAATATCTCATAAATATAGAAATAATGTGGTAGTGTCAATTTTTATCTGTAGGGCATAATTTATTGTTTGAAAGTCCTTGAGTTAAGTCTTTGCCTCTAAGGCAAGAGTTGTAGAACATCTCATAAATGAAACATAACGTGGTAGACTCAAATCTTCCCTGTGGGCATAATTTGATGTTTGAAAGTCTTTGAGCAAAGTCTTGACTCTAAGGTAAGAGTTATAGAACATCTCATAAATCAAAACACAATGTGATAATGACAAATCTTGTCCATGAAATGTAACTTCTTGTTTGAAAGTCATAAGTCATGTCTCTACCATGCGGTAGTGTCAATCCTTACTCATGGGACGTAAATTGATTGGAATAGATTGAAGAAAATAAAAAAAAATAAAAATTACAAAAAAAAGAAGATAATAAAGAAAAATATTTTAAAAGAAGAAATAAAAATCAAAGAAAATAAAGAACATATAGAAGCTGAAGGGAGAAAAGAAAGAAAAAAGATTGAGAAAAAACAAAAATAAAGATTGAGAAAAATTAAAAGAGTAAAAAAATAAAAATCAAAGAAAAATAGAAAGGAGGAAAAATTAATAAGAATAAATAGAAGTTGAGAGGAGAAAAGGGACAAAGTAAGCGTTGAAAAAAACTAAAAAGAAAAAAAAAAATTAAAGTAAAATAAAAAAAGAGTTTTTTTTTTTTAGATAGAAGTTGAGAAGAAAAAAGGGGGAAAAAGTAAGGATTGAGAAAAAAAAGAGAGAGTGAGAGAAGAAAAGATAAAAATTAAAGTAAAATAAAAAAGATTAAAAAAATAAAAGTTGAAAAATAAATAAGTATGAAGTTGTTTATAAATATTTGAGATATTGAGGGGCAAATAGGTAATTGTGCTATATAAAAAAGGAAAAAAACATAAATACCCCCTGAACTTATAGTCACAACTTACTTTAACACTTTAACTTTACGTATAATTCTTTACCTCCTTAAACTCACTTCAAGTGAATTTAATACCTCCTTAAAATAGAGAACCATACTTGTGGTGGGAGGTGTTCTACACGCACCTCCACCTGTTAAATCTTATTTTTTTAATATTTTTTGAGAAAATAGCCTATTTCACCCTTAAACTATGCCTAAAACAGCTGAGACACACCTCAACTTAAACTAATTAAAAGTGTAATTTTGATACCCTTAGTGCCTACGTGGCACAACACACTGAAGGGTCCACGTAGGAACATGTGTGTGTCACGTATGTTCCACACACTATATATATAGTTATACACTAATTTATAAAACATACACATATGTATACGTTAAATATATATTATTTTAGAAAATATATACACATATATACACTATTTTAAATAAAACATATGCTACTTAATATAATAAATTAATAATAGTATAATACTTAATAGTAAATTAATAATATATTAAAACTAAGTTGTTAATTTAAACTAGAAATTCAATTTAAATCATTTAATGGAAAAAATTACAAAGTAAGGACTAAGGAATGAATGAATGTTGAATTTTATTTATTGCAAAATGATCCAAAATTTATAATTTACATAAAAATCTACAAATTTGGCATCATTCTCTTCAACTCATTCATGTTAATATTAACGGAAACTTGCATAGGATAGTCAAAGTCAATGGGGACAAAATCATGCATTGTACTTGATTCTGCTGAGTACTCCCGTGAAGTCATAATTTCTTCAAGTCTTTGCTCGTTGTTCGGCTCCTCTTCCATTCTTTGATTTCTTCGTTCGGCTCTAATCCAATCTCTGAGGCAAGCGAGAACATTCATTGCATTGCTTCCCAATGAAAGTTGGTTGTCTCCAAGTTTCTATCGTCCTTGACTAAAAGCGCTCTCCGATGCAACGGTTGACATTGAAACATTCAAGATATCTCTAGCTAATCTTGAAAGCACAGGATATTGTGTTTCATTACTCCTCCACCAATCCAACGCGTTGATCCATCGTTTGCGATCCTCTAGCGGCGACCGAAGATAATATTTAAGCTCTTCCCGATAAGTTGATGTGTAAGTTCGCTCCTCGACACTATTCCAACAATTTAAATCATAAAAGTGATCAGGAAAACCACTATGTGCCGACCTTTTAGAAGATGATGGCTCCTCGAGAGGATGAGGAGCGACAGTTGGAGTGATATTTGTAGGTACGGTTAAATAAACTAAATTAGCATAGTGATTATATAATTTATCTATGTATTCATTCGCTTAGATTTTAATTTTGTTATAGCACTCTTGTTGTTAGAAGTATTATCAAAAGCAATACATAAGATTTTATTTTTGATACCATAAAATTCTGCAACTTTAGCAATCGAATCAGCAATAAAATCTTCAGTATGTTTACGATCTTCATCATATAAAAAAGCAAATTGCAAAATAAAACTACTATCTATCCAGTGACAAGTAATAGTTAAATAATTATTTTTATTTACAGGACGCCCAAGATCAGAAGTTAGGGACATTCTATATTGAATATTTTTTAACAATGTTGATAAATAAAAATAATATTGTGAATGAAGTCTAAAAATATCGACCCGACAAGTACTTCTAGGAATTCCATTAAACATAAGGTTATAAATTGCTTGAATATAATGAATAAAGGCATCAGAAGAAGGAAAATTAAAAGGCAAATAACCCACAGCTATCATATTAGTTATTTCTTCCCGATCTCTCAATTTATTATACTTTTTCATTACCTGACCGGTTATAGGGTCCAATCTAGTTTGGCGTTGGCCCACCAACATCCGCACCACCTCGTGCAATATTTAACTCTCTTTCGTGAGCATCACCTATATGTCTCATTAACATACCCATACCCTTTTGCTTGCCTCCGATTTTATGCTTATATATTTGTTGACAAATATTGCATTGCTCCTCAATATCTGATATATATTCAAAAAATTGTCATGAAATACTAGTTGTTTTACGAGTTCTTGGGGCACGGGGAGGACGGGGAGGGAGATTAACCGATTCAGATCTAACGTTAGCATTTTCTACTGCAGGTGTCTTACCAATATTTTCATCATCTTCGTATAAATTAACCGCATCTACTTCATTTTCTTCTTCTATACCGTAATTTTCGTAAGCTTCTACATAATCCATATCGTGGGCACCTACACCTAAAGGTACACCTACTTCTTCCACAAAAGGTTGACTAAGCGGTGCCGGAGGCACACGGGTATATCTACTACTTGAAGTACCTCTACCACTAGTAATTCGCTTTTTACTACCACTACCGTTTCCGTGATAAATTTTTTTAACACCTTTAGTAGCGAGGTTTCCTAATTTATCCATAATATAAATTAAACTAAAAAAATTCAAAATACACAAATATAATAAAATTAAATATTCAACAATTAATACACTAAATAAAAATTAAACGTAAGAGATGAAACGACAATACCAAATTTTGGAAGTATCTGAAGATTGCGACTTTAGAAACTTCCACTCGTACTTTGTAATCGCCAAATTAAAAAATTAAAGTGAGCACTTTAGGAAATTAAATGTATAGAATATTTGAGAATTGAGAATTGAGAGAATAAAAAATTGTGTGGAAAATGATTTGAAAGTATAGGGTAATTATAGAATTTTTTTTTGGGGTTAAAAAATAATTTTAAAAGTAATTTTTTTTTTTTTTTAATAATAAATGTCAAACTAGCCGTTCTGACCCAAAAATGGCTATATAGCCGTTGGGCCAACGGCTAGTTTGGGCCCAACGGACCAAAGCCCACTTAAAAAAAAAAAATTAAATTTGGGCCGTCGGACCGGGCTTGATTCGGGCTGGGTTAATTGGGCCCAACCAAAAAAATAAATCGGCTCAGAATTCGGTATCCAACAGCCCATGGATTGACCGGGCCGAGTCAATCCGGGCTGATATTCTTAAAGGTTTGACAGGCTTATGAGGTATAAAAGAAAAAGTCATCCATTATAAGGATTATTTATGTAGTTTACCTAGTGAGACAAATATGAAAAGTGAAAATGATAGAATAACCTTGCATGTAAGTTACCGAATGTGCGTCAATTTTAACCTTGCATATCTATACGCAAATTTACTATATCTTTATCTGTAGCTTTAAGGCACATAAATTTTTTTTATGGATTTTGAAGATCGTAAACATTTGGATAATGTGAGAGATACACATTTAATTTCAAATAAGCTCATAAGGTGATGGAACTTAATTCGCTGTTTAATTTATGTCTAAAGTTACTTATCTTAACGTTAACCAGTAGCCAAAGGTTAACAGATTCATTATATAACATAATCAGTAGCTAATAGCTTACGTTATATATAGTACTCTATAACTATTATTATAATGAATTTTAGGAATCTAATCACTTTGATTTTGTCAACACAACAAAATAAAATAAGAGAAATCGTTATTAATATAATATCTTGAAATGAGTATGATGCAATTCTTTCTTGAAGATTAGCAAACGACAAAAGCACATGCAAAGCACAAATAATCATACTTAAATATTGATAAATTTTAATTAAATCAATTAACTTTCGTGTCAAACAATCAAATAATATAGAACATATATTATTTTTAATCAACTGATCAAAGAAAGGTGTTTATTTATTCAATTTGCAAATTGATATTTGATTCACACTTTGTCATATGTCCTAGATTCAATCTCATATTTGATGATCAAGCATGTTTATATTATTTGATATAAATTATGGCATTTAATATTTTGTTTATGGTTATATCAAATTATTTGATTAATATGATAAGATTCTTGATTAAGTTGTGAATTATGAAATTGTGATGGAGATCCTGATAATAAATTAAGCTATAAAGACAGAAGGAAATACTATATTATTCTTCTACAGATTTTTAGAATAAGTTGTATACTTTATACTATTTGATCGCTAAGTAGTGTTGCTAAACGCCAATCTTAATTATTATATTGATATCATAAATTTACTATCGGCTTAGTTTTGAACCTATAGGGTCACACACTAAGGAGTATTTGGTCTTTGTTGATGAATAATTATTTTATTATTTGATAATTAATTTAGAGAATTTGATTAATCAAATAAATAAAGTATAAGTTCTAGGGGTGTGCAAAAATTGAATCGATCAATAAACCAAAATTTTTTATTAATTTTATAAAAAAATTTATTGGGTCAACGGTTCGATTTCAATTTTAGCTTATTGGGTTATCGGTTAAACCGATAACCCAATAAGGATACACTAAGTTAGTGTTTTACCCCTATTTATATTTTATATGTATATATATATATACACACACACAACTTATTCATAATTCAGTGATTAACAAAGTATTAACCTATTCATAGCAACAAACGCACAATATAAAGCACAGGTATTATCGTATTGGAAAGATTGAAGCATTTAGTAGCTTCTAACATTTAGGATTTCATTTTTTTCCGAACTAACATTCAGTTCAAGTTTGAAGATTCTTGTAAACTAAAATGCATTGCGTAGAATTTTGGCGGTAACTAAGATTTCAATTTTTTTATGTTAGTTGTTACTATTTCTATTTTATGAGTATTTTCTTATTGATTAAACCGAAAATTGAACCATTAAGGATAAAAAACTGATAAATCAAAAATCGATAAGAAAATATCTAAATGGTTGGTTATTGGTTTTACATTTTTAAAAATTAATAATCGATAAATTGAGCCAATAACACATAAAACCAAACCGGCCGATGCTCACCCCTAATATGTCCGAACGAAATATTATTTTCACTGCTAACACTGAAAATATAATTAATATTGTGAATAAATTAAAATATGTTATTTAGAGTAGAAATATAAATTATATCTTTTGATTGATATAAATTAAATAGTAAAGTGTTCGGATTTATGTTGTTTACCCTAATTATATATGGTATATAATAAAGTATTAACAAAGGAGAACTTTTATGTTTGTTCAAATTTGAAATGGAAAACTTCGCGTGCTGCATGCAATTTCAATTTGGAATTTAGTTTGCTAATGTTAATTTTGGAAAGTCTCAATGGACATATTGCGCGTGGAAGTATCATGGCCTTTTGCAAAGAAATCATTGCTATTCCAATTAAGAATTGGAATTAAGTTTTGCTAAGAAACTTTTCAAAAAGTTTAATTATAGAATTAAATTTTTATTCAAGTAAATTATTATGTTAATCAAACAGAAAAAAAGAAGTTTATAGGTGATTCTATAAAAAAGATAACGAAAGAATTTATTGTTGAGTTTTAAGTAAATATGTAAATAAAAAATGGAGAGAATAATTGGAGGAAAAATGAAGTGAGTTTTTCACTTTAAGGAAGTAAATTCTCTCCCATTGGTGGGAGAAAAGAGCTTTCTTATACTTATATTGAGAAGCATTCCTTCACGTGGATAGTGAGCCAAGAACAAGACATGCCCTGTGCCGTCATCGTCGTTGTAGCTCAACTTCAGCGTCAACATTGAAAAATGATTGAGAGATTATCTTTTTGGACAAAATTTATTTGAAACTTGAACTCGATCCTTCGAGGTAAGAGACACACTGGTTGGAGGCATAACTGTGATCTACACGTGCACCTGCCAACCTACAGACGCAGGTGCTAGCGCAGACCATATTGAATAATTCCAAACGTCACCTGCGGGCGCAGGTCTAGCGCAGAATCAACGCAAGTCGCGTGATGTTCCAAAAAGTTATCTCTCTTTGTGAACTATTTTGCTTCTTTATGAAGCAACACCTTTTGGCTACAAGTACCTGAATTTTTCCTCAGGTAAAGATATGAAGTTTGAGTTGAAAAAACATCTTCTTCTTCTTCTAAAAACTTCAATTTGATCTTCAAATCATTGTGTGAGTTCGTGGTTTAGAAAATTTGAGGTACCACTATTTTCTGAAGTAAATCATTTTATCCATGGAGGAGGTATTTTATTAACCTCGGATACTTGAGGGGAATAAATTCCTTTAGGACTCATCGTGAATTCGGTGGACTTGATTCAGTTAATTTTCCATCTTCATCTTGCTTTCTTTAAGTTGGTTATACTGTTTTCTTGAAAATAGTAGAAGCTTTATTTTGATAGTTCATTTGATAATTCATTTAAACTTGTGTTTGATATTGTTGGAACTTCTTTGTAGTTCTTGAAGTTGTTCCTGAACTTAGTGTTGAAGTTAATATTGTTTAAATACAGATTTTGTACCTAAAAAATAACAATCTTAAGAAAGATATATATAATTTGTATGTTGTGTTTCTGGAGATTAAAGCTTTTGGATTTCTAATCTGTTTGAACATAATAGTGATTTGAAGATATAAAAACTTCATCACGATTTAAAGTTCATTTGGTTGACGATTAGAAGAACATAAAAACTTTATCGGTAAATTAGAAACATGTTGTTGTTTAAAGTTGTAAACTTTATAGTTAGTATTCTGACATACTAAATTGGTTGTCTCTGTGTGTCAACAAAATGACTGTTGAAAATAAAGTTAATGATGGAATGATAAATGTGGCAGCAATAAATATTACTTCTTCAAGCCGTTAGAATGCTGCAACCGCCATGACACCGGTGGAGAAATTCAAAAAAAAATTGATGTGAGTTTTAAAAGGTGACAACAAAAGATGTCTTTTATTTGACAACATTAAGTCTTCAAAGATACATCTCAGAAAGCATTCCAGAGTTGCCTAAGGAAACATAAAAAAAAAAAAAGAAACGTTTTACTGTAGTGGAAGCTTGGAGATACTCGAATTTCTTATATAAGAACTATATATTGAGGGGCTTTTAAGATGATAGTACAATGTATACAACAATATGAAAATCTCTAAAGAACTATGGGATTCTTTGAAGAAGAAATACAAAAATAAGGGTGCAGGAATGGAAAAAATTCATTGTTGCAAGATTTCTGGACTTTAAGATGATAGATAATACGACTGTCGTCTCCCAAGTTCAAGAACTGCAAGTAATAATCCATGATCTTCTAGCGGAAAGTATAAACTTAGTAAGTACCTTTATTGAACATATTATTTTTGTTCTTGATAACACATAAGCTTTTATATAGGTTTGATTGTGAATGAGGCTTTTCAAGCAGCGGCTATAATTGAGATACTACCACCTTTGTGTAAAGACTTTCAAAAACTACTTGAAGCACAAGTGAAAAGAGATGTTGGTTGAAGATCTCATTGTGAGGTTATGAATTGAAGAGAACAACAAATTAGCTGAAAAGAGATCTAGAGAAAAATCGTAATTAGTGGAGCAAATATTGTGAAGGACGACCATAATAAATTAAAGAAAAGAAAGAAAGCTTCTGGAAAATAAAGCAATCCTTCTAAGAAGAAATTCAAAGGGAATTGCTTTAACTTTGATAAGGTCGGCCACAAGTCGGAGATTGTTGATCCCCCAAGAAAGGCAAGTAAAATGATCAAGCCAATATGGCCGAATCCAAAGATAAAGTAGACGATCTATGTGCTATGCTTTTGAAATGAAACTTGGTTGGAAATCCTAGAGAGTGGAGGATTGATTCAGGTGTCACCCACTACGTATATGCCAACAAAGAGTTATTTGCATCATATATTCCAACTCAAGCTGATGAAAAAAAAATTATGGCTAACTCCGCTACAATAAAAGTTGAAAGAACAGACAAGATTTGCTTGAAGATGAGATCTGAAAAGGTGGTGACACTCAACAATGTCCTTCATGTTTCGGAGTTACGAAAGAACTTAATTCTTACTTTACTTCTTTCTAAGAATTGATTCAAATGTGTATTTATTTCTGACAAAGTTGTAATAAGTAAAGGAGAAGTATATGTAGGTAAAGGTTTACCTCACCGAGGACCTTTTTAAGATTAATGTAATGAATGTTGAAATTAATAAAAGTTCTATTTCTTCTTACTTATTTGAGTCAAATGAATAGTGACATGAACGTTTAGGACATGTCAATTAAAAATTCTTGAGAAAACGGATTAATTTAGAAGTTTTGCCTAACTTTGAGTTCAATAAATCAAAGTGTCAAACATGCGTGGAATCAAGGTATGCTAAGCATCCGTATAAGTATGTTGAAAGAAATTTCAATCCTTTAAACTTAATCCATATAGACATTTATGATATGAAGTCAACATCATCTCATGATGGAAAAAACATTTCATTACTTTTATTGATTATTGCATTATATATTGTTATGTTTATTTGCTAAATGGTAAATATGAAGTAATATATGCGTTTATTCAATATAAAACAGAAATTGAAAATCACATGAATAAAATGATTAAAACAATAAGAAGTGATAGGGGTGGAGAGTATGAATCTCCTTTTGTGGAGATATATTTAGAAAATAAAATTATCCATCCAACTACTACCCTATATTAACCTCAATCAAATGGGATTACGGAAAGAAAAAAAATTGAACGTCAAAGGAAAATGATGAATGTCTTACTTATAAGTTCATGTTTGCCGCAAAACTTTTGGGGGCAAAGCTATCCTTACAACAAATCGAATACTCAATAGAGTTTTCAATAATAAGACACATTCAATTCCATATGAAAAATAAAAAGGAAGGAAACCCAATTTGAAATATTTCAAAGTGTGGAGGTGTCTAACCAAATTTCAAGTTTCTATGTCTAAAAGAGCAAAAATAAAACGTAAGACTGTGGACTATGTGTTCATCGAATATGCTAAAAGTAGTAAAGCATGTTGATTTTTGGTTCATAATTCCAAATATTTGAATATTGATGAAAATACGATAATCGATTTAGATAATGCTGAATTCTTTGTACACATTTATCCGTATAAAACTGGACATGAGTTGTTTAGTGGAGGGTCTGAACGACCTCGAGAGGAATCAAAGGAGAATGTACTGAATGATGAGAATTCAAGGTGTAGTACACGTCAAAGAACATCACCTCTCTTTGGATAAGATTTTGTAACATTTCTTCTTAAAAATGAGCTTCACACCTATAAAGAAATGATTTCCTCTTCAAACACATTTTTTTGAAAAAAGACAGTCAATAATGAGATTCATTCAATCTTGAGCAACCACACTTGAGAGTTGGTTGATATTCTTCCAAGAAATAAACCTTTAGGTTCTAAATGAATCGTCAAAAGAAAAATGACCAGATGATACTATTGACAAATACAAGGTAAGACTTGTTGTGAAAAGCTTTAGACAAAGAAAAGGACTTGATTATTTCGACACATACTCACCTGTAACAAAAATAACGTCCTATCAGATGTTGGTTGCATTAACGACGGTATATGATCTTGAAATTCATCAAATAGATGTGAAAACATCATTCTTAAATAGAAAATTGAATGAAGAAATATACATGGATCAACCTCAGGGTTTTGTGGTTCCCAGTAAAGAAAGAAAAGTGTGCTAACTTGCTAAGTCCCTTTATTGACTAAAACAAGCACCCAAACAGTGGCATGCAAAGTTTGACCAAACTATATTGACAAGCAGTTTCAAGATAAATGAATGTGATAAATGTGTTTATATTAAAGACACTCCAAATCACACGTCATTGTTTGTTTATATGTAGATTATATGTTGATCATAAGTAGAGACATTTCTAACATAAATATTATAAAATGAATGTTTGAAAGCAAGTTTGCTATGAAAGTCCTTGGATTTGCGGATGTGATCTTAGGGATAAGAATTCACAAAACTCCACAAGGATTGGCGTTGTAATAGTTTCATTACATTGAAAAGGTACTTGAAAAATTCAAGTACTTGAATTTAGTATTGTCACAGCTCCATTAGACGTGATCTTTTCACTTCAAAAGAATGAAGGTGAAAGTGACTCACAGTTGGACTATGCAAGAATGTTGGAAAGTTTGATGTATATCATGAATTATACGCGATCAAACATAGCATACACTATTAGTAAATTGAGTCAGTACACGAGTAATCCAAATCAAACTCATTAGATGGCAATGAAAAGAGTTATGGGGTATCTAAAACATACTCAAGACTTTAACAAATATCCAACGGTAATTGAAGAATATAGTGATGCAAAATGGATCACTGGATTGAATGAAATAAAATTCACAATTGGATATGTATTTACTTTAGGTGGAAGAGTAGTATCTTAGAAATCATTCAAAAATACATTTGTTGCCCACTCTACAATGGAATCTGAATTTATCACATTAGATAAAATCGGTGAAGAAGCTGAATGACTTTGAGATTTCTTGAAAGATATTCCTTATTGGCTCAAACCTTTGACATTAGTATGCATACACTATGATAGTCAAGCGGCAATAGAAAGGGCAAGAAGCATGATATACAATGATAAATCTCGTCATATAAGATGGGGATATAATATTGTTAGATAATTACTCTCTAGTAGAATTATCACGATTGATTGCGTGAAGTCAAAGGATAATATGTCGAATTTATTTACAAAAGACCTATCTAGAGAGGGAGTTGAGAGATCATTGAAGAAAATGGGTTTAAAGCCCAATGCAAGCCATTAATGCGGTAACTCTACCTAGAAGATTGGATATCCCAAAATCTAGTTTTAAGGATATCAAACAAACTTGCGATTGATGGTTTAACATTATCAATATACTCAACCCATTCTCAAAATGAAGACAATGTTCAGAAAACAAGGATAAGGCTGGTGGTTTGAAGCTTTTTAATGTTTTTTAAGGCTGGCAGATTTGACCAAATAGTTTGATCTAAAAGATTAAACAGTTAGGAATCACTTATGTGAGGGTGAAGTGATAGCCGCTTCGGGGAGAATGTTAGTAAAGTCCTATTCTCTAAGCTCTCATGAAATCATGTCGTGTTTATGGCTGAAATGAATAAAATCGTGAGAACCATATACGATAGAAGACTAATTGTGTGACTTGAATCATCTAAGTGTACATTAAAGTTTGAAGGTTCAAAGATATCACATTTATAAATTGATCGAGTGCATTCGATGCTAGTTCACTGTGAAAAGTTCAATGATAAATCAGCTTTTCAAGATGCAATTAGTCTTTACTTATAGATTACCCATTTATCCGTAAATTTTTTGATAAAAAAAATAATCATTTGCTATTCATGTGGGGATTGTTGAGTTCTAAGTGAATATGTGAATGGAAAATAAAAGAAACAATTGGAGAGAAAGTGAAGTAAGTTTTTCACTTTAAGGAAGTAAAAGTTCTCCCACATTGGTGGGAGAAAGAAACTTTATTATGCTTATATTAAGAAATATTTGTTCGTGTGGATAGTGAGTCAAGAAAAAAGACATATCTCGCATCGTCGCTCGCTTGACTTCGATTTTGAATTTGGATTTAAAAAATTATCGATCGAGAGATTATCTTTTTGGACAAAATTTATTCAAAACTTGAAAACAAGTGAAGTTCTAAAAAAAAATTCAATAATTTTTTTTCAGACGTAGAAACCAGTACGGACTCGGTCACAATGCACCTCAAAGGGACGCAACCCTTTAAGGTAAGAGACACACTGGTTGGACCATACTGAAAATTGCCAAACGCTACCTGCGGGCACAGGTGTAGGGCAGGACAAGCGCAGAATCAACGCAGGTCAAGTAATATTTCAGAAAGTTGTCTCTCTTCTTGAACCATTGGCTTTTTTTTAACCAACATCTTTTGGATATAAATACCTAAATTTTTTCTCATATAAAGGTATAAAATTTGAGTTGAAAAAATATATGTTTCTTCTTCTTCTAAAAACTCTAATGTGAGCTTCAAATTGTTGAGTGAGTTCGCTGTTGAGAAATTTTGAGATATCACTATTTTCAGAAGTGAATCATTTTATCCTGGGAAGAGATATTCCATTAAACTCATAAACTTGAGGAGAATAAATTCCTTAAAGAAATACCATAAATTTGGTGGACTTAATTCAATCATTTACTTGTCTTCATCTTACTTTCTTTAAGTTAGTTTTATTGTTTTTCCGAAAATAGTTGAAAATTCATTTTGATAGTTAAGTTGATGATTTATTTGAATTTGCGTTTGAAGTTGTTGGAGCTTCTTTGTAGTTCTTGAAGATGTTCTTGAATTTAATGTTGAAGTTCAATTGTTTAAATATAGATTTTCTATCCGAAAAATAATATTTATAAAACAAGTCTTTAAGAAAAAAGGACTTTTCATTATAACATAAGTTCTTGAGATTTTTTTTTTATTATGAGAAAAGTTTCATCATGAAAAAGATTTTTAACAGTGAGAAAAGTTTTCGTCATGAAAATTTTTTCACTACGAGAATAGTTCTTATGTTAAAAACACTTTATTGAAAGTGTGTGAGTCCAATACCAAATCAAGAGAGAAAATATAATTGACAAGAAAAGTGCTTCTTGTTACGTTTATTGTAGGTTGAGATTTTTGAGAAAAGTTTCAAGATAATATTCGTTATTCAATTTGTTTGCGGGTTCTGATGATCAAAGAGTTGATAGCAAGGATTGATTTCAGTGTGAATACGCATAAAGTCTTCGTACTATCGAAGAAATTTTGAGTTACTACTATTGTCATCAGGTTTGTCTTAAAACCTAGTAAGGTTTATCTTGAAACCTAGTCTTTAGATGTTAAAAAAATTAAACACAAATCGATTTGTCTAAAGTTGTTTTCTGTATTCCGCTGCGTAGTATGAACAGCCTGCAACCCTATTTTTTAATCCACTAATGTTTCAACTTCAACTTGAAAAAATGAATTTGAACGTTGAAAGACTGGTTTAAAGTATGATAATGACTTTATTTCCCGGAAGAACATGGTTGATTGGTTCGGAAGTGGATCTTTTGTGTGGGAAACCTTAAATTGAATCCAACCTTCGTTTGTCGTCAGTCATGAGCTCATCGCATGAGGCTTGCCTAGTATAATTTACATTTCCTATATGATTTACACACTATTACACGCAAATATATTACTACAAAGTGCTCATCATAAAATGTTCACTGCAGAAGCTATGATAAAGGTTATGAATTTTCCTAGAGTTCCAAAAACGAAAAAAAAAAGATTTTATTCACAAAAAAATTACGTCTAATATTTTTTCAAACGGACTTATTTGCCTACATAGTTTTTATTTTCAAACATTTTTCTTTCTACTTCAAATTATATTTTTATATTTAGTAAAAGCTTTTATAATAACAAAAATTTAATAATATTTTTAAAGTAAAAAATGACGATCATATAAATACTATAACATATTTATGATCTTTCATTTTGGAAATACTCATATTACCTAAAGTTGAATGAAATACTATTTTTGTTTCAAATTATATGATATTTGATTTCGAGATACAGATAAATTTTTCTTTGATCAATTCTTTTCATGTTTTTATATAGAGAAAATGGTCTATTATCCCCTAACCTTTAGTCGAAATTCCAACTACACACTTAACCTTTAAAGGAGACCTATTACCCCCCTAAACTTTTTTTTACCGAATTTATTACCCCCTAATTGCTGACCGGTCAACATAAACCAATTAATAAGGTATCCGTGCATTT